>NW_010966774.1:606469-618169 GCF_000463585.1 Tarenaya hassleriana
CATACATCTCGGAATCATTTAATTTTTTTTTTTGTTTCCTATGTAAAACCAATCAAGGAATCCAAATCCGAAGTTATTTTGGCCTAAATCGGCTTAAATCACCCTAGATCTACGTTTTTCTCCGACGGTTCTCGGTGATTTTCCGGCGATGTTTCACCGTTTCCGGCGACGACACTACCCAGAAAAGATTCAACTCGTCAAGTGCTTTCAAACCCTTCAAGTCTCAACCCAAACCGAGCTTCCGTTCGCCGGAAATCGGAAAAACTCCATGGCGGTAAAGGAGAAGGAAAACGATGAAGAAAAACTAAGAAAAGATGGAGAAACGGACCGACGGTGATGAAGCGGTGGCCACGGGGCGGTGGTCGATGGTCGACGGCGAGCAAGGAGGCAAATCGGAGTGGAAGATAGGCAACAATGGTGTTAGGGTCGGCCATGGGAGGAGGAAAAAGAAGAAGAAGAAGAAACCCTAGCAAAAATTGCAGTCCAATCCCATAGTTTCTGAAATTTTCGAAATCTGCCCAAACTTTTATTTCGTTCTAAAAGACCCTAACTGAAATAACAGATTTTTCCAGAACTTTTAATTTTATCACCTTACCCCAATTCATTCATTTTTTTTTTAAAATTTTCGTTCGTTATAATTCCACCACCCTTAAAAGAAGAATTCGTCCCGAATTCTAGAACGACTTAATATAGTATGTACTGTTTATCTATCAAAATATATATAATTACAAAAATTAGCATAATGAGATTTATATAACAAAGTGATGTTTTTTTAAAAAAATCTACAGTGTTTCAAATTTTGTTTTATTTTCTATTATAATTGAACCAATTTTTATTTGATAATTATTTTATTAGATATATTCGAATCAAATCAAATCGATTAAAATTAAATAATCATTTATTTAATTCATTAATTTTTAAAATCTAAAATAAACGAATATGAATTACCGTAATTAAATAAAAAAAATCAAATAATCATTTTTGTCACGAAGTTTTAAAAGTTTCTTATAGAAACTCACTAGGTAATAACCCGCGCGCATCGCGCGGACTATAAATATATATAAATTTTAAATTTTTTTATTAATAGTTTTAAAATTAAATATAATATATTTTTTTATTTTATAATTCATATATAAAAAATGAGAAATTTTTTAAAGTGTTTATATAACATGATATTTTATTTTCTGAAGAAGAATTATGTTTTTAGAAATTTTACAACCCAATAAAAGAGCTATACTTTTGGTAAAATAAGAGCTGACTCCACTAAAAAAATATTTTCGTGTGCATCGCGCGAATTAAAAATACGAATAGATTTTAAAAAAATATTATCAATTATAAAATTAAATATATTATATATTTTGTTTTTGATTTTATAACTTTATATTGTTTAACTCATATTTTTTTTAAAAATTATGAGATAGCATGATGTGAAAAATCGTAGTTATTAACCCGCACACATTAATCGAACTAAAAATATATATGAATTATAAAAAAAATTGTTATTAGTTTCAGAATTAAATATATTAGATTTTTTTATTTTATAATTTATATTTTTAAATTAAAATGATAATGTTTTAAAATATAAGATAATGGAAATGCTTCATTTTTTCGGAGAAAGATTTGGAATAGTTTCTATATTTTATAATTTTGTGGATTATAATATAGAATCATGTATTATGTGTATAACATTGAAACCATATCAGATTACGTGGCATTTTAACGTTGCCACCTCATACTTTCATCTGAATTTTAACGATATTCGGGGGTGAAGTTGAATTTATTAATATTTACAAAGTATATATATTTTTCTGCTAAAACGTAAATGTACAGGATTTTTTTATAATAAAAAAATAGAGTTTTTTTATCGATATTTGAAGAGTAAAGAGTTTTTAAAAAACTCTATTTTTTTATTATAAAAAAATCCTGTACATTTACGTTTTAGCAGAAAAATATATATACTTTGTAAATATTAATAAATTCAACTTCACCCCCGAATATCGTTAAAATTCAGATGAAAGTATGAGGTGGCAACGTTAAAATGCCACGTAATCTGATATGTGGCTGCCATGTAGACGATTTTCCCTCATTTATCTTTCAGAGTTCATCGTTTAGACCAAGGTGAGGAGTAAAGAGTTTTTTTTTTGATTAATCTAATTTTCTTTATATTAAATGATAAATGTTAGGACTGATGTCAATTAAATTGAACAATTTAGCATTGGATTGGATTTTTTTATACATTTCAAATTTCTTTTATTTATATATAAAGTTCCATGTGTAAATTTTATTATTTTTGAAATAAATGCTAACTATAATATTTAATGATATTATTAAATATTATCTTATAACTAGACTAAATTTTTATAGAGACAGAAGAAAACAAATCAAGAATGAGTATACTAAGAATATATAATTGATATCCACAAATCAACAAATTTTTACTAATTTCATATCAATAAATTTTAAAGTATTATAGGAAACTACCTCATCCTCCACCTCATTATCATCCACATTAACTGGGTGAAAAATTTTTAAATCCTCATTCATATATTATTATCTTATATAGTTTGATCAGATTACCACTAATTATTAACATGTAAAATAGATTTCTTTTTAAAAACTAGATGACCATATAGAATAAAAAGAATGTGAATAGATTATAGTAGCTTTGAAATTTTCAATTTCATTGTATAAAAATTTATTTGGGTATTAGTTGTATATATATTGAAATAATATTAAAAACAACATAATTTTTAAATTTAAATTGAATATAAAAATTATAAAGTCACCTCATCCTATTGAAAATTTCAAAACCATGGTGATGTGATTTAATAGCAATAGTACTGTTACGTGGTTCTTGATACCAATATGATTTAACACGAATATAATTATTTATACACTACTTCATATGTACTTAATGAGTTTTTATTGTCTTCAACACAATTATTATAATTTTCGGTTACTTTTACTTCCACCAATCCATGTAGTTAATATTTAGTGGATAAATAATTACAACAAAAAACGTGGCCAATAAGGTCAATTATATTTATTGTCTCTTATTTTAAATTTTTATTATTAATATTTACGAAGAGTCACAGTCTTCTACAATTTGTTTCGATTTTTTCCATCCAAACCGAAATACTCATCATCATCATCATTATTCATTGAATTAAAATGGTTCATTTTAAAATGGCGTAATTATATATATATATATATATATATATATATATATATATATATATAAATAATTATGTTTAAAGAGATTTGGAGAAGATACCTCACATGGATGTTTTTAAGATTTTGATTTGTTGATAAAAATCTTCATTAGTTACATCAATTTTTTCAATTAGATTACTATTATTTTTTTTTTCATAAATTTTTATTCCAACATAATATATAGTTTAAAATAGAATATATATATATATATATATGTATGTGTGTATGATTATATACATAACAGATACACATGTGTATAATATTATATATATTGTGTATAAATGTATATGTGTGTCTGATTGTGTATACATGTATATAATTTTATATATATTATATATATATATATATGTTTTTTATTTAATTTAAATAATAAGAGAATTTGAAAAAGGGACAAACTTACTCAAAGTAAATGGTAAAATTTATAACTTTGTCGTTGTGTACCTAACAGATATATATACATGTATATAATTTTATATATATTATGCCTATATGTTTTGTTTTTACCTTAAAATAACAAGAAAATTTGAAAACGAACAAAAGTAACTATTAGTAATAGGTAAAATTTGTAACTTTATCAAAAAAATTAGTTTCAACATAATATATAGTTTAAAAAAGAAACGATTGACGAAAAGAAGTGGAGGATACCATAAAATTAAAGAAAATAAGAAAATAAATTATCAAAAAATTAAAAAAATAACACTCTTAGAAATAATTAATAATTATTTTTAAAAAAAGTGGCGAAGACTTTAACACCAATTTGTAGCCTGTGATATAAAAGCCCCGACGGTAGGATCCACCTCATCATCCATGTGGCAAATTTTTAATTTTCATTGATAAATAATTATTTCTATATTAAAATAACCAAATAAAATATAATAATATCAGGTTTTGATGCGGAACGTTTTTTCATATCCTCCGACTAATATCAGTTTTAATTGCTGAACATTTTTTCATATCCTCCCACTCTTGTCATATTAAAATTAAAAAATAGTTGATGGATATAAAATAAAAAATGTCAATAAATTATTACAATTAAAAATAACAATATATATCATCTTTATTATATAAATAATTATATTGAAAAATGTTAATATTAATATAATTTTTACATCATCTTTATATTTTAAAATTATAAGTTATCTTAATAACTATTACAAAATAAAACATTACACACAAATCTTAGGGTGATTATTATAATTAAAAAAAAAAACAAGCTATCTTCGTTATATATAAAAAGGATCATTGTAACGTTTAAATTGAGAAATTTATTCCGGATCGTTGTGATTTTGGATTATATTTAATAACTATTCATTATATGTAACTGATATTTAGTTGCGTAAAATTTTAAAAAACAAATCAAAGCAGAAAACGTAGTGGTCTACCGCTCGAACGTTGTATTCATTACCCACTAAGAACTATATTTATTATTTGCTCTTTTCTCATTAATTCTAATTTATTGTATTAATGCTTATGAATACGACGCTTCTCATGGAATGAAGATTACACTTCCTATCAACAAATCACTAATGTTGTCCTCATGGAACGAAGATCATCGTTCATGTCCGCAAAGGTATCTGTAGGTCACCCTTCCACCTCTTTCGTTTAGTTTACAGTGTTTATATTATGTTTGGACTTGCCAAGAGCTATTGGTAATGTTTTCTACTCTAATTCCTTTGAACTTAATGTCATCTTATTTTCTAAATAGTGAGTAATCAACACTGACCATAAATTGTTTGCATGTAGTCTTGATTGAGACGTCGTCCTTTTTTGCTTCAGATGACATAAAATTCAAGAAGAACAAGGTATTGTCATCCGAAGACCAAATCTCTACTACCAATCCACTTATTAACACTGTTAGAGATTATGAGTGTGTGTTTATATATCGATTCAGATCCCAATTTATATAAATATTTGGACGACATTTCTCTCTTCCATTGATTTTCTCCTTTGAAAAATCAAAATTAAAATTCTTATTTCGTTATAAGGAATAATTAGTAGTTTTCGGTTTCCATTTAAAAAAAAAAAATATTCTGACATAACAGAAATTATAATTATTTAAATTTTTTTATTTGATTTTAATTCAAATTCAATTTGATCTTGACCGAATAAGATGTTTGTATATATATATATATATATGTATGTATGTAAATATATATGTGCATATACACATATGTATATACATGGATATCTATATATGCATATTAATTTATGTGAATAAATTAATCCAGCCCGCTTATTTATACGTGGATCTCTATATATATCAACTTTAGTCATTCTCACAACGGTTGTATCACATTCTAAATAGTTTGGATTTCATTTTCTCAATTATCTTTTAAAAAAAATTATATTTCTATGTATCAAATTATAACTACATTATTTAAGAATAATAATATTCTTACTATTATTATCATCATCATCATCATCATCATCATCATCATCATCATCATCATCATCATCATCATCATCATCATCATCATCATAATCATCATCATCATATAACTACTTTTTCCTGCAAAGAGATTAAAGAAAAAAGATGGAGACCAACCTGAATAATAAAACAAATAAATACCGACAATAGGGATAACTTGAGTACATAGAATATATACAAAGCTTATATGGCGTTAAAATGTATAACTGTTTTCTTTTTGTTAAAGATTGGTGTAAAATGCGCAAATGTTTCAATTTGATATACGAATAACGTATATATAATAAGAAGACCAAGACCAGACATTTAATTCAACTTGATATATGAGAAATGTTTATATGACGAAGCGCGTTTCTAGGTGATATATGAAAATATATTTCTATAGAAGAAAGTTACCGAGTAATTAATTTATTTGATTTATGAATTTCAAGTTGGTATACGAAAATGCGAGTGTTGTATGATAGTTATATACAAATTAAAATATTATTAAAAGTAATAAACATTTTAAAAATAAACATATATACAAATCCTAAAATATATTGTAGACATAAAACTTTTTCAATGGACAACTAAAACCATGAGTTTAAATCAACAAAAATGTCCTTTTATACAAAACTTTCAACGGTAAAATCTCCAAATTATATATACATGGAAAATAACTTAAAAATCATAAATATTCAAAAAATTCTATATAAATATACGAATTTTGCAATTTCTATAAAAATACAAAAAAAAAAATTAATTTGTCTATAAATCTACATTCGCTCTGACATCGTTAACTATTTAATCGATTCGATGATAGGTCAATGCCACATGTAAATTTTACTATTTCTAAAACAAATGATAACTATAATATTTAATAACATTATTCATTGATATCGAATAAATCATTGATACCGAATTTATACATCTATTGTTATTCTCTCTCTTGTAGAATTTAAGGAAGAGAGAGTTACAAGGAGAAACATAAATTTTTATTTTAAAAAAATAGTTGGAGAAAAATGAGTAACTCCGTCGAAATCTGAGTTGGTACCTGGTTTTCTGATATTGGTCAAACAGTGCTTTTCCACACCACTTGACCACCCGCATCTGAGTTGTTCGTCTCTTCATAAATTTAAGTGAAAATTTATGAATGTTGGAATTTGGATATGGATGATTGTGTATTACGCGTAGACAATTGTTAGGATATTGGAGCAAGCTAGACAATGCCAAAAGAAGAGATTGTCATCAGTCATTATCGTTTGAGCCGACGACGATCGTTCGAGCCGCCTCCTTCTCTTCCATCATCATCCAGTGGCAGCATCCGACGGAAGAGGGAATAGAAATAACGAGAGAGTCTTCAGTGGACGTCGAGGGAGAGAGAATTGTAGGAGCGAAGCAACGACGACGGTTGTTGATCGATGCATGGGAAGAAAGTTCCATGAATCGTTGGTGGAGATTGTGAACATAATTAAATCAGGCAGCATCTTAATAGTTTTAATATCTAAGAGAGCTATTTCTAATCACATCATGCATCATTAAAAGTAAAGTATTTTTGTACCACTTCTTCTTATGATTAAATAGGTGTTTCATTCGCCAAAAAAAAAAGGATTGCGGGAGTTAGATCATGGGACCACATTCCTATTGGGTCTCCATTATTCGAGTACTTGGAAGTGCTTAGAAGAATAGTGCTTCGGACAACAATTATATATTTTCGATTGACTCCCTACGAACATTCAAGGTCTTGGTGGAAGGGAGGTATGTTAATTTTATTAGTGTCTCATATATATGTATGTGTTTATCTCGAAATAATTTTAAAATTATTTATTAGTGTGACATGTTAATTTATTTGATACATCATCGGTGTGACATGTTAATTTCAATTCTTTTGTTAGTTTTTTAAGATCTTGCATTTTGTAGAATTGTTCGGATTCTTTTTTATTTTCTTTGTATTGTGTATTATCATTATTCAATTTGACTCAATTTCTTCGGGAGGCGAGAAAGAGACATATCTTCGATATGTGACTTAATATTTCTATTTATTAGTCAAAATATTCATCACAGTTTTTTCTGGGTTCATGAAAAAGAGAGAAAAAAAGGTTTTATCTTTGTTATTTGTAAATGTTTATTTATTACATTAAAGATTGTAAAATTATTCTTCATTCTCATCGTAATACTTCTTCTTATGTGCATTATGTTATTTTTTCCACACGTTAATGAAGTTGGGTGAAATCTACTTGGAAAAAAAATCATCTTTAACGCTCTATTGTACGTTTTGTAACCATCACTTTTGGTTCTTTTCTATCCAATAATTTTCATATTCGAAAGATTAATCTTCCAAATTTAACGTTGTTTTTCCATCATTAACGTCTGATGACATGGAGAAAGATGCAAATCTTTTTATGATTTGTACAACAACATTGAGCTGCGAAAGAAGAATAGAATTCGCTTTTTGGTATTATGTATATATATACAAATGTATATATGTTATATATATGTATGTATATATATATTTATTTTATATTTTCTCCCACATGGTAATAATATGCTATCGAACCAATTAAATGATTAATGACCTTAGAATGAATATATTTTAAGAAAGTTCATATATTTTTTAATAAATTTTATGTTTATTTATTTAGAATTTTTGAAAGTTAGTTATTTTTAAATTATTTTCCTTTTATAAATATAAAAATATATTACATAAAATAATATCATTATTATATTAATTTAATTAACATTTTTATAACATTTATTTTATTATTATATAAAGTAATTAACTTCGCTATGTTATTTACCATTTCTATTTCGTAGTCAAAATATTTATCTCAATTTTTCTCAGTTCATGACAAGGAGAAGAAAAAGATTATGTATTTATTATTTGTAAATGTTTATTTGTTACGAACTCTGTAATGATTGTAGAATTATTCTTCTTATTTTCTTCAAAACACGTTGAATAAAAATTGTTCTTATTATTTACAAATATTTGTAAACGAAGAGACTTCACAAATTAAAACCCCATTGAGTTGGGATCTGTCACTAGGTTAATAATTTTATTTAAAACAAAAAAAATGATATTTTCCTACATAAATTTAGCAAAATGTGATCTTTTCATACACTATATTTTTAATTTGATAAAACACTATACTTGAATTCAAAATTTTCAAATATCTACACGAATTGTTAAAATTAACAGTAATTACATAAATAATCATCATTTTCATTAAAAAATTTTCGATTCGATTGACTAATGAATTGAGACTGTATATAGTAGTTACAGTAATTACCTAATTAATGCATTAGTTAACTCCCTAAAATAAATTAAAAAGTCTGATACTTTTATGGAAAAAAGTATAAATAAATGTATTAATATGAAAAAATTTACAAGTTAAGGACTTTGGAAGATATTTTAGAAATTCGGTATTTTTCATAGAAATTCGACTAATAATTTGAGTCACTGTAAGTAGAGGACGCGTTCATCAGGTTAAGTACGATGGTCACAATATAAAATATGTATACATATGAAAGGAATTCCGATATGAATTTTTAATATTGGGGGGTTATCTATAGTACAAGGTTGTACCTATCTAGGACGAGGCAAACGACGGCAAAAGATAAAACTTTGTATTGTTTCAACATTTATCATGTGTCCTCCTATGTTGTATGCACGCTGGACTAGATGACCAAGTACCGAAAGTATCAAAACATAAATGAAAAGTACATTGGGTTTTATTTTCTGTATTTAGTATCTTATTTTTGTTCTTGGAGCAAGTAAGAAAAGCTCGATACCTTAAGAGAGTAGCAAAAATCTTTTTACATTGTTCTGTGGAATCTCAATATGATAAAAATATCTACAGAAAGAATGCAATTTAATGTAAAAACATTTTAAGACTAAAGGAGAGAAGAAATAAAGATCGAACAGAATACTTACGTACATGACAAGAGCGTTGTGTACATTAATCCATAATGCAAGTTTCTCCGTATGTGTCAACTTTGACAGATCAATATCTTTCAGTTTGCTAATAAGCAAGTTGTATGACATAACAAGTTGAAAAAAAAAATCTAAGAAAATTGGATTAAAAAAAAAGACAGAAATAGGTTTGTGTTACATTGAATGCGTATTTATTCACTTCATTGTTCAAAATATATACAATTATATTAACAAACTTATTCAATATAAGAATAATTTATAATATAATAATACAATAAAATTTAAATTCTCTTCAGATACCTATATATATAGATTTAATAATATAATTTTAGTAACATTTATATCAAAGATTTTTTATAACAAAAGATTAAATATTTTTTATTAAAAAAATTGAATAACCCGCGCATCGCGCGGGTCTCTCCTAGTAATTATAAATATCTTATAGTATATTTTGTTTAATAAAAGAGTGACACGTCATTCCCATTTTATATCTCTTTATACGCCTGTAGAAGAAATAAATGTTGTGGATAGGGGTGGGCAAAATATCCGAAAAATCCGAACCGATCCGTTATTCGATTCGTATCCGAACCGAAAATTCGGATATCCAGAGTTTACGGATCGGATACGGATATTTCTTTAGAGATATTTGTCGGATACGGATCGGATACGGATATTAAAATTGAATTATCCGACATATCTGATCCGATCCGTATTTTGTAATAATATTATTAAATATAAGAATAATTTGGTATGGAGATTTAAAATATTTGTATGTGATAAATTATAATTATATTTGTATTTGAGTTGATTTGGAATGTTTAAATTATGAATTTTAAATTTGTGAATATCATTTATCTTAAATAGATTATATATTTTATTTACATTTGAATTTATTATTTAATTTAAATTTAAAATTTTATAATATTTTAGGTCGGATACGGATATTCGCAAATATCCGTGATTTTTACGAATATCCGAAATTGCAAATATCCGAAAATTACGGATCGGATACGGATAACAAAATCGAATATTTGTGCGGATCGGATACGGATACGGATATCTCAAAAATCCCGGATATCCGATCCGTGCCCACCCCTAGTTGTGGACCTTCTACCTTCTAATATATCTTCCATTAAGTCAAATAAGTAACTATTTATTAGTTAAAAAGAGAAAATCCCCAAAAAAACACTGAATTTTTAAATTTTGACAAATAAAATACTGAACTTTTTATTTTATCAAATAAACATTAAACTTTTTAATTTTGATAAAATAAATACTTAATTCTTCTACGATTGTCAAAATAAACAAAATGATTGATGTGACACAATGAGATACAAACACATCAGATTATTTTACTTTTTTTTTTACAATCGAAAAAAGTTTATATATTTTTTTGGATCACTAAAAAAGTTGAGTGTTTTTTTTATAATCGCAGAAAAGTTCATGTATTTTTTGGATCACATAAAAAGTTCAGTGTTTTTTAGATTCATTTAAAAAGTTTAATGTTTATTTGATAAAAAAATAAAGTTCGCTGTTTTTTTTATCAAAATTGAAAGTTTAGTATTTTTTTTTTGGATTTTCCATGGAGATTAATGAACGGAGTCTGAATGACATATGACATGGTTAGAATATATATGTAAACAAAATATGTAGGTAGATTAATGAAAGTATAGGAGAAAGTTCATAGGGTTGAGATCTGCTAATATATATGAACATTGAATCTATACATATAATGACAATACAATAGTAATAATTATGTCTGTAGACGCTTAACGTAGATTGTAAAATTATTCGAATTATATGTCAGATAACATCGACCCAACTAGGAGATTCACTAGGAGGTTCAATGGTTTAATTTGTATAATATATATTGTATTTTACGAGATTTATATGTTTATATGATTTATTTTATATAATTTTACTCTGATTTTGATGTTTTCATATTTGGTAGGAAAGAACGAAAAACGAGTTTCATCAAAAAACTTTTAGGGGAATCGAGCGAAATCGAATGAGCGCAAAATCGATCTACAAATATATATATATATATATATATATATATATATATATATTTTACATATGTAAGTATATGTAGTATATATTGTATATATATATGTGACGTGTGTGTATGCAAACGACGGCAAAAGATAAAACT
>NW_010966774.1:618240-624390 GCF_000463585.1 Tarenaya hassleriana
AGCGCAAAATCTATCTACAAATATATATATATATATATATATATATATATATATATATGTTACATATGTAAGTATATGTAGTATATATTGTATATATATATGTGACGTGTGTGTATATTTATAAATGTATATGATATGTGTATGTATATATATAATATGCATCTGTTTTAATGTATATATATGTGGATATATATGTATAATATGTGCATGTATATATATATTATACATATATTTATAATATATATATATATATATATATATGTATGCGTATAGATTAGTATATGTATATATTATACAAATTATATATCATTATATATATATATATATAATATACATGGGCCGTCGCATGTTGTTGAGAGTGGAGTCTATGCCCCACCATCCTAATTAAATTTTTTTTTTAATAAATTTTATAGGTTTTAATCAAGTTTTTAAAGATGCCCGTTCTTTTTAGAAAATATCCCAAAATAATACCTAAACTTTTCAATTTTCACAAAATAAAAACTAAACTTTGTTTTTTTATCAAATAGAACCTCAACTTCATTTTTCAGTAAAAAATAAACCTGAACTTTATCATTTTTGTCATTTTTAACCCTATTGCTGACGTGACGTTCCGATATCCTACGTGGCAAGTCAACACTTTGACTGTATGTAACACATCATCATCCACGTGTCACGATATCGGAATGCCACGTCAACAATATGGTTAAAAATGACAAAGATTATAAAATTCAGGTTTATTTTTGACTGAAAAATGAAGTTGAGGTTCTATTTGATAAAAAACAAAGTTTAGGTTTTATTTTGTGAAAATTGAAAAGTTCAGGTATTATTTTGGGATTTTTTCTTCTTTTTATACGTAGCCCCACCACCATTAAACACTAAACTTTATAATTGTAACAACAAAAACACTAAACCTTTGTTTTTATCAAATAAATATTAAACTTCTTAAATGAGTTTAAATAAACAATAAACTTTTTAAATAAATCCAAAACAAATACATGAACTATATATAATTGTCAAAAAAAGCAAACTACAATCATTTGACTTGTTTGCATCTCTTTATGCACATCAGTTTTTCAGTGTTTTTTTAGGGATTTTTCCATAAGATTGTTCTTTTTTAATTTTAGGGAAAACCCCTAAAATTTTCCAAATTTGTAATTCGGTGGAAAACTAAACTTACAGGTGTTTCTATTTATTTCCAAACTTGAAAAATTGAACACAATAATTTCTAAACTTGTTTAATAGTGTCATAATCGTCTTAACAATAATTTTGACCAAAATAATATGTTAAACAATCCTACGTGACGTGTGAATTATCAAGACACGTCAGACTTTTATACAATGTATGTAAAACTGGATTTAATAGATATAGTTTAACAAAATCGGTTCATAATAGTAAAAATTCTGGTCCACCAAAAGATCTGGGATAACGACGGAGATAAGAATAATTACCATCACTATCGGTTCTCGAGCTCTAGATCCAGATCGACGGTGTCTCCGCCGAAACATGAGTGTTTGGCGTCAAAGTAACCGTCATCAGGGCTATCCCAAATTTTTCGGTCAGAACGACGTCGTTCACTATTACGAACCGGTTTTCTTAAACCGTTTCTATTAAATCCAGTTCTGGATACATGGCATAAAAGTCTGACATGTCTTGATAATTCACGCGTCACATAGAATTGCTCAACACATTATTTTAGTCAAAGTTATTGTTAGGACGATTATGACACTTTTAAGCAAGTTTAGGAATTATAGTGTCAAATTTTTCAAGTTCGGGAACATCTTTAAGTTTAAGAATTAGTTTTCCACCGAATTGCAAGTTTGAGATTTTTTAGAAGTTTTTCCCTTAATTTTAATGCAATCTCTCCTCTTCTTCTCTCTTTATCGACCTCTCTCAATCTCTCCATCTTCATCTTCTCACAAAATATTAATTATCAATATATTAATAATAATCAAATCAAAGATAAAAAACATTGTTATTTTAAAGAATTCTTATTTTTATTTGTTTATCTTTGATTATATTTATAAATTTATTGTTACAGATATTTATATAATTTTATTTTGATTTGATAGGAAACCAATGGATAAATTTTTCAAAAGAAATTTTGCATCTATGTCTTAAGATAGTGGTAAAATTCCAAGCGGCAATGTATCTGATTTTCAAGTTAGCCCTTCAACACGTAAACAAATTGATTTGGATGATCTGCCTTCGGATCCGCTGATAGAAAAAAAATATTAGAGTACTATCATAACCAGAGAGATGCGATAAGACATAAATATCTGATTAGAGGACTTTGTCAACCATGTGGTCGTGATTTTCCAAAGAAGATGATAGGAAATAGACTGAGACGATTTAATCCAACCTGGTTTGACCAATACGGTGATTGGTTAGAGTATAGTATAAAGAAGAATAAAATATTTTGTTTGTGTTATTACTTGTTTGGAGAATAAATTGAGAATTATGTCTTTGTGATATATGGTTTTTCAAATTAGAATAAGACCGAGAGATTGGCTTCTCACGTGAGTGATGTCAACAGTTTTCATAATAATGCACGCAAAAAAAGTGATGATTTGATGAGACTAGGCCAGTCTACCATGCACGCTATGCATAAACAAAGTGATACAGTGAAAAACGAGTATCGTATTCGGTTACCTCAATCAGTTCTTGTAGATATTTGTTGAAACAATGACTACCTTTTTGAGGTCATGATGAGTCAGAGAATTCTGATAATAAAGAAAAATTTCTGGAACTTGTGCAATACTGCATATGTTGTTGATAACATGTATATATTAATATATTTTTGTATATAATTTATATTTTATTTCACAAGATTTATATGTTTATAGGCTTTATTTTGTATAATTTTACTCCGATTTCGATGTTTTTATATTTTATAGTAAAGAGCGGAAAACGACCTTCATCAAGATACTTTCAGGAGATTCAGACGAAAATATATGAGCGCGGAATCGACCTGCAAAAAAAATGATGGAACTATCATGTACACGCACTACAAAAAAACAGTTAATTAGCAACGAAATTAGCAACGAAATCTATTTCGTTGCAAAATTAGCAACGAAATTGCAACGCTTTTGCAACGATTTTGCAACGATTTTGCAACGCCTTGCAACGCAACATTTTCGTTGCAAATTAACAACGAAAAATTTCGTTGCAAAGCGTTGCTAAAGCGTTGCAAAATCGTTACAATTTTTTTGCAATTAGCAACGCTTTGCAACGCAATAATTTGGTTGCTAACTTGCAACACAATTCTTACGTTGCAAAGCGTTGCAAAATCATTGCAAAAATCGTCTGTAAATCGTTGCAAAAAACGAATTTTGCAACGCAACAATTTCGATGCAAATATTATTTTTTAATAATTAATATGATTTGACCGATTAAAAAAATAAATAAATTTGCAGCGCAATTTCGTTGCTAATTGAATTTACAACGCAATTTCATTCATAATTTGCAACGAAATTGCGTTGAAAATTTAAAATAAATTTGTGGTTACGATTGATTACGATTTTCACGCCTCTTGCAACGAAATTTTGTTGCTAATTAGATTTGCAACGTTGCAACGAAATTGCGTTCACAATGTTTTTCTATATAATCAACACCCAACACAATTCAAACACAATTCATCAACAACTTTTCACTCTAAAAATTATCTAAAACCTCTCTCCATCCACAACTTAAAAAAAATCAAATAAAAACAAATTTTATTTTTTTATTGAATATTTATTTTATTATTTTTGTTTATTATTTATTCATAAACATTAATTTATAAATCTTAAATAAATTTTATAATTCTACAAATATATATATATATAATCTTTATTTGTTATTTCTATTATTTTTATTTAATATTTATATTTATTAATATTTTTTTAATTAATTATTTTTTAATTTTAATTTAATTTTTCAAAAAAATCTGAAATTCTGAATTATTTTTTTATTTTTATATTAACTTTAACAACGAAATTACGTTGCTAATTTTGCAACGAAAAATTGCATTGCACAAGCGTTGCAAATATTTGCAATGAAAAAATTGCGTTGCAATTAGCAACGAAAATATTTCGTTGCAAAGCGTTGCAAATTTGCAAGGCTTTGCAACGTTATATTGTTTACAACGACGAGTTAGCAATGAAAATTTTTTCGTTGCAATTTCGTTGCAAACCCTGTTTTGTAACGAAATTTGTAGGTTTGCAACGAAAAAATTGTGTTGTTAAAAGACTGTTTTTTTTGTAGTGACGATAGCACCATCGTATCTATATAGTATAATATATATATATATATGTGTGTGACATTTGTATACATAAATATATATATATGATATGTATGTATATAAAATAATATACATATACCTGATGTATATATATATGTCGGCATATGTATTGTGACACCCGTAACCCGTCTCCCGCTCACGAGTTGTGCCACATGGACGCCCAAATAATAATAAAATAGCGGGAATTTAAAAACATTTTATTTTATTACACACGCAGCGCAAAAACCAGTATATGTTTACAAACCCACGTACAGTAGTATACACACCAACATAAGGACGGTAACTGTAATAAAATACAAAGTCAGGTCACCGCCCGTACAAGCCAACATAAGTCCAAAGAAAGAAAAGTACATGATCCAGATAGCTCCTCACACGTCACCAGTACCCTCGTCCTGCTGCTGCCAATACTGCTCCGTGCCTGAAACGTTGCATAACAACGTCCATAAGCTACGTGCTTAGTGAGTACTTCGGGTTAGACCCGAAGATCATACTCAAATTGCAAATGGCCAAACACAATCAATATTATACACACACTAGATATAAGTATATACATATATACACACTTCATGCCAGGAAAACACAGTTCACTCAATCGCACAATTAATTCACTTTTCACACACACTCAGTCCGCATGATGTATCATCGGACATAACCGTCAAATCATCTCTATGTGCATCGCACACATAGGATACCGCAAGGATCTGGTCTCACCAGTCCAGGACATATGTACACGAGTCATAACTCGACCCATCGGGTCTCTCAGTAATAACCGTACCGTCAAATCATCTCCACGTGTGCATCACACACGTGGGTAAGGACGCTCCATGTGCAACGCACATCCCCCGCTCTCCTCGGCAATCGCCGGAACAATAAAACACGCCATCCAAATCCCTACTCCATAAAACATAATACATCAACCATCCCCTCTGACATCGATGTCACCTCTCGATGCCAGAGCGCCAGGTGCCTCCTCCAGGCCACCACCGACTATGTCGAGCGAAGTCAGTACACAACTGACAACCTCTCGCCGGCCGTCCGCCACGGAGAAACTCATTGGACCCGAGCTCAGGTCTTTCTGAGTTCCTTCGCATAACCCCGTCGGGAGAATCGCTCAATCCCGAGTCACGGGTAAATGTATTGCCAGTCTCTGCCGGGAGAATCACTCAATCCCGATCCCGTTCCATAGCTAGTGGAACGTTGGCGCGGTTACAGTGTAACCGTAGGATTTCCTCAACCCCGTGATAGCCGAATCACTCAAGACTATCACGTGTATCATCGGCTCCAAGCTCTGCCCATGGGCAACCAATCACAATCATGTCTCCTCAATATGAAACCCGACCCGGGTCAGAGATCATAAAGAGGAGATCCCAACAATGCAACCATCGGGATATCACCTCAAACCCGCTACAATCACACGCTCAACCATATCCCGGCCCTCCGGAATAAGGTCTCACGCCATGCCAACGACCCGATTCCCCAATCACATGCATTCATATATTATTATACTTCAATCGGATATACACACGTCTTTACTTGACATTTTGGTGATCTCGTTCCTTTACATTCATTTTATTCTTTTATCCCCGATCCGACCAAATTGGGTTCCGACCATTTCGGATTACCAATTCAGCTCGTTCCGAAGGTTTTACTTACCGTAAGTCGGTTTCATTCAAGTTTCATAAGGTTCGGGTAGGGAACGGGTCAAGATTGATTGGGTACAGGGGTCGGTTGCGTCGGATCTCGCCCGAGCCGACGAAACGGACCGGAAGAAGGAAACAGGGGTCTGGACCGGACGGTCTGCCCGACTGGAACGGACGGTCTGAGGGTTTCAGACCGGACGGTCTGGAAAATTGGACCGGACGGTCTGAGG
>NW_010966774.1:625533-625948 GCF_000463585.1 Tarenaya hassleriana
ACCTAGAACGTCCGTTCCACCTTTCGCGGAACATCCGTTCCACCTTTCGCGGAACGTCCGTTCCAGCTTCGGCCAGACCGAAGGGACCAAGCCACCAGCCCGTCCGTTCCAGACGGGTGGACCGTCCGTTCCAGACGGGTAGACCGTCCGTTCTGGACCCCTTTTTCCCCGTTTTGGTTCGTTCTTTCGGACCGAACGAAATTCGATGCAACCGACCCCTATACGTGACCTACCTAGACAACATCAGGAATCCAAATCTAACACCAATTTCATGCAATTTCCACTCAAAGCAATCAAATCTCCATTTTCAATTTGATTATCATTTTTGAGCATAATCCGAAACACTCACTTAGCTCAAATTCGAGCTCGGGGTTTCGTTGGGGATGTTCTGTAGGGTTGATTGCTGTGGTTATTT
>NW_010966774.1:627758-629983 GCF_000463585.1 Tarenaya hassleriana
CCTGTAGTTCGTGATTTTCCCGACGTCTTTCCGGAGGAATTGCCAGGGCTACCACCGGAGAGAGAGGTGGACTTTTGCATTGATGTGATTCCAGGTACGGAACCGGTATCTAAGACTCCGTACCGAATGGCTCCAACAGAGATGGCAGAATTGAAGAAGCAGTTGAATGAGTTGATGGAGAAGGGATTCATTCAGCCGAGTGTTTCGCCTTGGGGAGCGCCCGTGCTATTCGTCAAGAAGAAGGACGGTAGCATGCGATTGTGCATTGACTATCGAGGACTTACTCAGGTAACCATTAAGAATCGGTATCCACTGCCGAGGATTGATGAGTTACTTGATCAGTTGCAGGGTGCACAGTGGTTCTCGAAGATAGATTTGCGCTCGGGATATCATCAGATTGGTGTGAAGGCCGGGGATGTGCAGAAGACGGCTTTCCGTACACGGTATGGACATTTTGAGTTTGTCGTTATGCCTTTTGGACTGACGAACGCTCCTGCAGTATTTATGCAGTTGATGAACCGTGTATTCATGGATTACCTCGACGAGTTTGTCATCATCTTCATTGATGACATATTGATCTACTCACCGGATCGACGCAGCCATGAGCAACACTTGCGTCTGGTATTGCAGCGTTTGAGGGAGCAGAAGTTGTATGCGAAGTTCAGCAAGTGTGCTTTCTGGTTGCAGGAAGTTGGATTTCTGGGCCATGTGATTTCGACTCAGGGCGTACAAGTGGATCCGGCAAAGATTGAGGCTGTGATGGAGTGGAAGACGCCTACCAATGCCACAGAGATCCGCAGTTTCTTGGGATTGGCAGGGTACTACAGGAGATTTGTCGAGGGTTTTGCCAAGTTAGCAAAACCAATGACAAAGTTAACAGGGAAGAATGTGCGGTTTGATTGGACACCGGAGTGCGAAGTGAGCTTTGTGGAGCTCAAGAAACGACTCACGACCGCACCTATCTTGGCATTACCACAGCCAGGTATACTGTATGAGGTGTATACCGATGCGTCGAAGCAAGGCTTGGGTTGCGTATTGATGCAGGAAGGACATGTGATTGCATACGCATCCCGACAGCTGAGGAAACATGAGGAGAATTATCCGACGCACGATTTGGAGCTGGCGGCAGTGGTACATGCGTTGAAGATTTGGAGATCCTATCTATATGGAGAGAAGGTTAAGCTCAACACTGATCACAAGAGCTTAACCTATGTGATATCCCAGAAGGATCTGAATCTTCGACAGCGTAGATGGATTGAGTTGATAGCTGATTATGACTTGGAAATCGCATATCATCCGGGCAAGGCGAATGTAGTCGCAGATGCCTTAAGTCGGAAGAAGATTCTATCAGCTATTCAGATACTCTCATCTTCGCAGGAGAACATAGTTGAGTTGTCAGCTATGCACAGAGATCCGCAGTTTCTTGGGATTGGCAGGATACTACAGGAGATTTGTTGAGGGTTTTGCTAAGTTGGCAAAACCAATGACAAAGTTAACAGGGAAGAATGTGCGGTTTGATTGGACACCGGAGTGCGAAGTGAGCTTTGTGGAGCTCAAGAAACGACTCACGACCGCACCTATCTTGGCATTACCACAGCCAGGTATACTGTATGAGGTGTATACCGATGCGTCGAAGCAAGGCTTGGGTTGCGTATTGATGCAGGAAGGACATGTGATTGCATACGCATCCCGACAGCTGAGGAAACATGAGGAGAATTATCCGACGCACGATTTGGAGCTGGCGGCAGTGGTACATGCGTTGAAGATTTGGAGATCCTATCTATATGGAGAGAAGGTTAAGCTCAACACTGATCACAAGAGCTTAACCTATGTGATATCCCAGAAGGATCTGAATCTTCGACAACGTAGATGGATTGAGTTGATAGCTGATTATGACTTGGAAATCGCATATCATCCGGGCAAGGCGAATGTAGTCGCAGATGCCTTAAGTCGGAAGAAGATTCTATCAGCTATTCAGATACTCTCATCTTCGCAGGAGAACATAGTTGAGTTGTCAGCTATGTTAGGACATATGGAAATCGAGGAGGATCATGATTTGACTGAGCCGAAATCACATGGCCCAGAAATCCAACTTCCTGCAACCAGAAAGCACACTTGCTGAACTTCGCATACAACTTCTGTTCCCTAAAACGCTGCAATACCAGACGCAAGTGTTGCTCATGGCTGCGTCGATCCGGTGAGTAGATCAATATGTCATCAATGAA
>NW_010966774.1:630493-633252 GCF_000463585.1 Tarenaya hassleriana
GCATTGGTAGGCGTCTTCCACTCCATCACAGCCTCAATCTTTGCCGGATCCACTTGTACGCCCTGAGCCGAAATCACATGGCCCATAAATCCAACTTCCTGCAACCAGAAAGCACACTTGCTGAACTTCGCATACAACTTCTGCTCCCTCAAACGCTGCAATACCAGACGCAAGTGTTGCTCATGGCTGCGTCGATCCGGTGAGTAGATCAATATGTCATCAATGAAGATGATGACAAACTCGTCGAGGTAATCCATGAATACACGGTTCATCAACTGCATAAATACTGCAGGAGCGTTCGTCAGTCCAAAAGGCATAACGACAAACTCAAAATGTCCATACCGTGTACGGAAAGCCGTCTTCTGCACATCCCCGGCCTTCACACCAATCTGATGATATCCCGAGCGCAAATCTATCTTCGAGAACCACTGTGCACCCTGCAACTGATCAAGTAACTCATCAATCCTCGGCAGTGGATACCGATTCTTAATGGTTACCTGATTAAGTCCTCGATAGTCAATGCACAATCGCATGCTACCGTCCTTCTTCTTGACGAATAGCACGGGCGCTCCCCAAGGCGAAACACTCGGCTGAATGAATCCCTTCTCCATCAACTCATTCAACTGCTTCTTCAATTCTGCCATCTCTGTTGGAGCCATTCGGTACGGAGTCTTAGATACCGGTTCCGTACCTGGAATCACATCAATGCAAAAGTCCACCTCTCTCTCCGGTGGTAGCCCTGGCAATTCCTCCGGAAAGACGTCAGGAAAATCACGAACTACAGGCGTCTCATCCAACCTCATCTCCGCCTCCTGGATAGCTGTCACTACCACGAGAAACGCCTCATCTCCCTTCTGAATCATTCGGCTGGCCTGAAATGCTGATATGATCGGGAAAGGATTTCGTGCTCTGTCTCCCATAAACTCAAACTTCCCTGCCGCATCTGCAAACTGAATCACCCGCCTGCGGCAGTCAATGTGTGCCTGATGCACGGTCAGCCAATCCATTCCCAATATCAAATCATACCCCTGAATAGGTACTATAATCAGATCAGCTAAGAGATTCCTTCCACAGAGTATTAGAGGGATCCCGCGTAACACCCCGGTCACTGGCAGGATCTCTCCCGAAGGGGTATGCACTCTATATCTCTCAGCTGTATCCATATCCATCACATCCAAGCCCTCCGCTGTACTTAAACTTAGGAAGCTATGTGTAGCTCCCGTATCAAACAAAACGTGGCATGCAGTACCATGAAGATGTATGATACCTGTGATGGTAGCAGCGTCTAACTGCTCGGGGTCACCCTCGACGACAGCATCAATGGTGACTGTCTCCTGAGCAAAGTAAGCTCCGTCGCCCAGGACTTCTTCCTCCACCGCACGTGCATATACCCGTGGTGCTACTCCTCCTCTACGTGGTGGCTGAGGGCGTGGGGGTCTGACTCTCTGCTGACTGGAAGCAGCTACGTCTCCGGTGCACTGGTTAGCGAAGTGGCCAGGTTGACCACAACGGTAACAAGTATACCCAGTACGGCATGGTCCAACATGATCTCGCCCGCAACGTGGGCAAGATCTGCGCGATCCTGGCAGTGCTGGTGGCGGTGGTGCTGCCGGACGAAATGCTGGCGCCTTCCCCTTATCCCGGGGCTGCATCATCTGTCTGGAACTCGAGGGACGAGTGAATGTAACTCGTCTCATAGGACTCCTCTCTCGGTTCCTTGCCTCTTGCTGCTCCTCATACTCTGTCCTTTCCAGCTTGGTCAGCTGCGCAATGTACCTACTCAGCGTAGGATACTCCTGGATCTCTATCCTCCTGCGCAGATATGGGCGTAATCCAGTCACAAACTTCTGGATCTTCAGCCTCTCAGTTGGCACCAGATGTGCCCCATATCGCAATAGACGGGTGAACTCGGCCTCATACGCAGCTAAAGTCCGATCACCCTGCTCCAGATGGAGGAACTCCACAATACGGTGATCCTGGTCTCCCTTCAGACAATACTTGTCTTCAAAACGTGCCCGGAACTCCTCCCAAGTAAACTGATATCCGGGTGCAGCCTCACGAACCACTTCCTCCCACCAATGAAGTGCTTCTCCATACAGATGGTGGCTCGCGATCTCTGCCCGGTACAACAGCGGGCATCTGACATAATCCAGATCCCTGGAGATGCGGATCAGCCAATCCTCCGCGATCTCAGGTCTCTGAGTACCCTCAAACCTCGGTGTCCCCATCATCCGAAGTTCCCGTATCAAGGGCAGGTAGTCCACCACAACAGGGGCTAGATGCCCTGGTGGTCCCGGCGGAGGTGGGGGTGGAATACCCTCTGGTCTAGCTCCAGCCTGATGTGGCATGTTCATCTGGTACTGATGCCACATCGTATCAAAGAACTGCTGCTGGAACTCTGGTGGTGCATGCTCGGGTGGAGGGGGTTCTTCCCTCACCGGCAAACGGGCAGGTCTACCACGTCTCGGAGGCATCGGTACACTGCAGACAAGGGAAAAAATTTCAGTTCTGGTGACTTCAGGATCATGTATAAATACATTGGAAAACCTTTCTTTCAAAAAAAATCGTTTGAAATCATAAACAGTGTTTCTGTGGGTTTCAAGCAATTTCTTTCCGTGGAAAGAACTGCTCTGATACCAAAAGCTGTGACACCCGTAACCCGTCTCCCGCTCACGAGGTGTGCCACATGGACGCCCAAATATATAATAAAATAGCGGGAATTTAAAAACATTTTATTTTATTACACACGCAGCGGAAAA
>NW_010966774.1:634593-641013 GCF_000463585.1 Tarenaya hassleriana
AAAATTTCAGTTCTGGTGACTTCAGGATCATGTATAAATACATTTGAAAACTTTTCTTTCAAAAATCGTTTGAAATCATGAACAATGTTTCTGTGGGTTTCAAGCAATTCCTTCCCGTGGAAAGAACTGCTCTGATACCAAAAGCTGTGACACCCGTAACCCGTCTCCCGCTCACGAGTTGTGCCACATGGACGCCCAAATATATAATAAAATAGCGGGAATTTAAAAACAGATTCACAGTTCTTGTTCGGTATTTTGCTGTGCAGGATATCAGATGACGATTTAGTTATCAGTTTGAGCATCCGTATGGGAGGTTCTCTCCTGATGGAAGATGACGAGTTATAGTACGTTGGTGATTATATAAAAAAGTTTGAAAGGCTAATTGATGTTGATTATTTTTCATGGTTCTCGGTTGCGGACATAGTGAAGGATAAGCAATTACCACCTATTGTTACAATTTGGTTTAAAAAATTAGAAGAGACGATGTATACATTGAGACCAATCCGAGAAGATATAGATTCAGGGATAAGGGATATGATTATGTTGGCGAGGATGTGTTCGGAAATAGATATTTTCATTGAGCATAAGGTTAGTGATGGTCCTATTATATCAGGCTTACTATGTCAAGAGGAAGCTAGTGATGGATTACATTGTGATAAAGGTGATGGGGTTGGTGAAGAGGGTTTACGTACTGGTTTAGGGGATGAGATTGGTAATGGTGTTGATGTTTATGTAGATGATGTTGATGATGATGTTGTTGATTTAGGAGATGGTACTGATGATGTTGGTTGTGGTGGTGGTTTAGGAGATGGTATTGATAGTGTTGGTGAGGATGTTAGTGATGGTGGTGTTGGGTTTGTTGGAGAGGGTGGGGGTTTCGGACATGATACACATAATGCATAGTATGGTGAATATGTAAGTGAACCAGAAATGCATGATAAATACAGTGAATATCCTAGTACATCAGAAATCAGTGTTGAGGAGAAAAAGAAAGATTTGGAGAGTAAGAGAGGAAAAGGAACCCAATGTTTGAGGGGTCAGATAGCTCTGCAGAACATAGGTGTTGAATGAGAAGAGTTTTCACAGTTTTTGGAAAAAGTGAAAAAATCGACAATCAAATTTTTTTTAATTTGGTTTTCTTAAAAACTCGGAAATCTACTCTATGAAAAAAATCAACTAAAATCCAAAAAGTACATTTTTTCTAGATTTACAAACTTATAAAATCTAAAAACCAAAAACCAAAAACTAAAAACCAAAAACCAATAACTAAAACCAAAAACCCAAAATAAAAACCAATATCATTCAAGGCCATAGTCTATTCCTGAGTAAGACTTTTAATATTGGAGGTGATCTTAAGGAGGAATTAGTGCAATATGTGTTGGATACAAAGTTCAATGTCAAGTTCTCAAGGTGTGAAAGTAGAAAAATTGCTGTAATTTGCTGTGAAAAGTATTGTCCTTTGGAGAATCTATTGCTCGATGCATACAAGGTTGAATAGGTGGATGATAAAGACATTCATTGATGGCGACAACCACCCTAAGAGGAATCACTCAGATTTGTTGAATTCAAGGTATATAACAAAGATATTCCTCGAAGATCTAAGGAAAGAACCATCTCTTTCGGCTAATAAGATTCAATCCCGGATGCAAGAGAAGTTTAAAATGATGATGTCACGTTGTCAATGTTTTAAGGCTCGTCGTATCGCTTTGGGGACACTTGTTGAAGATCAGTCTGCTCAGTTTTCTAAGCTTTGGGATTATGAGGTTGAGATTCATAGAAGTAATCCCAACACCTCAGCTGAGATTGGTACAACAATAGGAAAGAAAGGTGAAATCCTTTTTGACAGGTTATGCATTTGCTTTGAGGTATTGTTGTTAGAATATTTTATAAATATTTGAAATTAATATGATTCAATATTGGATTTAAATCATGGATTTTGTAACAGTAGCTATTGATGAGGTATAAATGTGATCATTTATGAAATATGCCTAAATCGTAATTTCGGTAAAGTTTAGGAGCTAATGTGCAGATACCAAAAAGTAATTTCCTATAACTTGATGGTCGATAAATAAATATAAGTGTGTCAGATATATATGTATGCGTGTAACATGTATATGCATATCTATCTATATAATAAAGTATGTATACATAAAAATCATAAAAAGAAAACAAACAGAAGAAGACGCACTCATTTTGTATGATTAACTGCAATTGCCCGACAAATTATCTCCTTAAGCAGAAGCAGAGACACATTCCCAGGGGGAACACAGAGAGGAGTGAGTCTGAGAGAGATATTGGGTTCGCTTTTTTGGTTAATAACTGAATAAGCGAATAACCGAATAATGCATAACCGTAACCGAACCGAATTAAATGTAAAACCGAATGGTTATGATTTTTCTAAAAGCGAAAAAATCGAACCCGAACCTGAACCGAACCGACCATAAATTTTCTTAAAAAAATGAGTATTTTTTTATCATAACGGAACCGTATCCGAACCGAATATAACCAAACCGAACCGAACCGAATATAACACAAAAACCGAATGGTTATAGTTGTTCTAAAATCGAAATAACCGAACCCGAAAATAACCGAACTGAACCCGAACCGAAACCCGATTAAGCCACCCCTAGATATTACGAGTGAACTCTTGGAGAATTCAGGAGGAGTTTTTGGAGCAACACGCATAGCCAGCGAAGAAGAGGTGCAAAAATACTGAGCAATTTTTTTTTCATGGCTCTATTTTACTATGAATCTCTCCTGGATTTTTATTGTTGTTGTTATAATTTCTATGGCTCGTGAGTAGTTTCTCCATCATTGTAGGTTAGGGATTGAAAATTGTTATGTAATAATTTCGTGTTTGAGTCATCTTGAAATTATGGTTTTATGATTTGGATCGAATGAATAGGTTTTAGTGCTATGAATTATATTGGCCATATGATTTGTTGATCTTAGAATTTAAATTTGCATAGAGATATGAAATTTGAATTCTGAAATTATTCATCGATTAAATGATTTTCGCATCGAGAGACAGTTACATCGTTTAGTAATTGTGATAGCATGCTTAATGATCTTACGAGTTTTAATTTATTTAGAACCGAGAGGTCGGTAGATTTAAACTCCCGAGATATGAGGTGAGATTCGAGAGAGTAATCCTCGACAAACGACCTTGAATTCCCCAAACCGTAATCATAGTTATCGAGATATATCTCTAGAATTAATTTTTGCATAACCCGAAAAATCCTGACACCTACATTGTTTTAAATTGAATTGTGTTAAAAACATTATTTGTATTTATTTTAATGATCTTAGGAGTGCTAAAAACCACACGTGTCCTTATATTCGACCCTAGAATACTAAGATTGACCGGTACACTTGCGGTAGTTGTATCTAGGAGAATAAACCGAGATTAGATCACTCCTTAGATCAACATCAGTTGTGAGTAAAGTTGTCTTGAAGAATACTCGGGGAAATAGTCAAATGGTTTCTCCAAAATCCAGAAAGATATTGTATAATGTTTTGCAAAATACATAACTCAAGACATAATTCAAGAGATTGGTCATGATGTATTTGGATTATTGGTGGATGAGTCTAGTGATGTTTCAGATGAGGAGTTGATGATAGTAGTTTTTCGTTTTGTTGATAAGAATGAGATAGTGAAAGAGAGATTCATTAATCTTGTTCATATGAAAGAAACATCGGTTTATCTCTAAAGTCTACCATTGATTCTTTGTTTTCCAAATATGGATTGAGCTTAAAGAAAGTTAGAGAACAAGGATACAATGGAGCAAGCAATATGAAAGATGAATTTAATGGATTAAAATCATTGATCTCAAGAAAAAATAGATCAACATATTATGTTCATTGTTTCGCTCACTAACTTCAATTGGTCGTTGTAGCGGTTGCAAAAGAATTCCTTGATGTCAGAAATTTTTTCAATATGATTTTAATTTTGTTGAATGTGGTTGGAGCTACTTGTAAAAGAAAAGACATGATTGGGGAAAGTCATCGAATGAGAGTGAATGAAGGAATTAATAATGGCGAGATAGTACAGAAAAATGGTTGAATCAAGATATTACTATCCAAAGACCTGGAAATACATGTTAGGGATCTCATTACAAAACATTGTTGCGCTTGGTTAAGTTATTTTCTTTTGTCATTAAGGTGCTTGAGTAAATTGAGAATGACGGTACAGATGCAGGTAAAAGACATCAAGCCTTTGGTCTTCTCAAATATTTCCACACATTTGATTTTGTAAAAATAAACCTAATGATGCTCATTTTATGACTCACTAATAATTTATCGATGGTTTTGGAAAAGAAAAATCAAGACATCTTGAATGTTATTTCAATGGTAAAATCTACAAAAAGACAATTACAACAACAAAGGGATGTTGGATGAGATTCACTTTAATTTAGATCAGATGTCTTCTTTTTGTGAGAAACATGATATTGAAATGATCAATATAGAGAAAAATTATGTGGATTCAAGGCGGTCAAGGAAAAAAAAACAACACAAGCAACTTGCATCACTATCGGGTAGATTTTTTCTATTCTGTTATGAATTTACAGCTTCAAGAATTTAATGATCGATTTGACGAGATAAATTCAGATTTGTCCATCTGTAAGACAGCTTTGAGTCCTGCTAACTCATTTTGTGAATTTAACATGTCAAATCTGGTGAAATTAGCTGGATTTTATCATGATATCTTCAGTTCTTTGGAGATAGTATCTCTTCAACATGAACTCAAAAACTACAATGACAATTGGATGCAAGATGACAGGTTTTCTAATTTGACTAATCTTGGAGATCTTGCTCGTCTTATGGTATTAACAAAAAAAAAACATATTTATTATCCATTGTTATATAGACTTTTAAAATTGGTTTTGATTTTACTTGTTGCCACCGCGACTGTGGCGAGATGTTTTTCAACTATGAACTTTGTGAAGACAACTTTGCGGATTGGTGATCATTTTTTGAGTATTGTTTAGTTTGTTTTATTGAAAAAGATATATTTTAGATGATTACAAATGAAGTTGTTATGGAGAAATTTCAAAAAAATGAAGGATCGTAAAATTCAATTGTAAGGGATAAACATTTTTTTGTGATGATATATTTTTTATTATTTTTTATATTTTATATGTAATTTATGAGTACGGTCCCCACTGAACAAAAATTTCCAGGTGCGCCATTGATAGTATGCATACGTGATGTGTGTATATATAAAATATGTATATACGTGTATATTATTCATATATATTAATATATATATATATATATATATATATATATTATATGTGTGAACATATATATATATATGTAATAATATATGTATGTATATATATCTCTATATATAATATATATAGTATGAATAGAAAAAGAAAGTGGAACAACTCACGCAGCCAATAGTGGCCAACCTCCCATTTGTCTTGCAGTGATGATTACTAGATAAGAAAACACAGTTTTCCTTATTGCGGTTGCGCCGAAAGAAACAAAAAGATAAAGACGTGCACTTCGCTAGACTTTCTTAAGAAAAGAACATACACATGTATGGGGAGAGGGAGAGTGGACAAACGAAGTAAATTACAGAGAAGACAAAGAGGGCTGAGAGAGTAAGACCAGAGAGGAGGAAGAACGGACCCGCTCAAGCTGCAGAAAAATATTGAGAATTCTCTTTTCCTATCTCTTATATTTATGAATTCTTCTTGGATTGTTGTTGTTGTTGTGATTTTCTTCATGCGTGAGAAATTTTGTCATTGTAGATTAGAGATTTGGATTATGTAAAGGATTATATATGTCTGAATTATTTTTGCAATTATGGGTTTAACAATTGGGTAAAACACCTAAAAAACTTCGAACTTGCAAAAAAGTATACAAATAAACCTCTAACTTGAAAATGTATCATTTCAACCCTAAACTTGAAATATGTAACTGAATAAAACCTTGAACTTGCAAATTGTTGCTATAAGGGGTAATCGCATAAAAATAACCGAACTTTTACAAAAATCCTAAATAAATATCCGAACTATAAAATTGTCATATAAATACCTGAACTTTTCAAAACTCCCACATAAATACCCAACTTTTAAATTTTTTCCAAATCAAACAAATGCGACTGCTGACTCAGCAAAAAACTGCTGACTCAGTAAAAAAAACTGCTCACTCAGCAAAAAACTGCTGACTCAGCATTCAAAAATATTATTAAATATCCAAATATTCATCTACATGTATTTAAATTAATATATACATATAAATTCACATATATATATAAATATATACATATATATATATTAAAAATAAAATTATTTATAATTAATAAAACACATATAACATAACTACAATATATATATATATATATATCATTACTAATGCATATATATTACAATAAAAATAATTATAATTAAATTTATTATTAAAAATAAT
>NW_010966774.1:641069-666872 GCF_000463585.1 Tarenaya hassleriana
ATATATATATATATATATTTGTATATATATGTGAATTTATATGCATATATTAATTTAAATACATGTAGATGAATATTTGGACATTTAGTAATATTTTTGAATGATGAGTCAGCAGTTTTTTGCTGAGTCAACAATTTTTTTTGCTGAGTCAGCAGTTTTTTGCTGAGTCAGCAGTTGCGTTTGTTTGATTTGGAAAAAATTTAAAAGGCTGGGTATTTATGTGGGAGTTTTGAAAAGTTCAGGTATTTATATGACAATTTTATAGTTCGGGTATTTATTTGAGATTTTTTGTAAAAGTTCGGGTATTTTTATGTGATTACCCCTTGCTGTAATAACCTGTTGACCGGTTTGACCCAAAATTCAGGCCATCGGAAATCCATCTAGGACCGGAAAGCTGACATCATCGTGTCCACGTAAGAAATTTTAAATGTTTTTGCCACATCAACATATTTTGGTCCAATTTTTTATCCGGTTTTTGAGTTAAAAAATCTGGTTCTGTAATTTAATAAACCGATTTCGTCCTTTCACCCCCTTTAATTATTTTCCCTTTCACAAACCCTAAAATCAGAGTTCGGCTTCGCTCCTCCAACCCTAATCTTGTCTTATTCTGCGTTCTGTTCTTGGGTTTCGTCAAATTCAGTTGTTCCCTCTCTATAAATCCGTTCCTCTTCACACTATTTCTTCAATCTCTGATCGCCTCTGGTTGTGTCTCTCATATGCTCTGCTTTCTCTCCATACTTTGACGATGGCGAGTCTCTCTGAGTTGCCTCGATAACGTGAGAGTGCGATCAGAAGACCGCCAAGGAGGTTGTCAGAACTCGAACAACTCATCAGCTCCGCTCTCAGAGATGCCCATGTCGCCAGAGAAAAGGTTCTTACACCGTCTCTCGCGAAGCCACCTCTTGCGTCGGATCTCTCAAACTAATCAAATCTCTACCCTCGATTCTCGTCGTATCTCCGATTCCGACTCCTTTCCCCCTCTGCTATTTCTTTCCAAGCACGATAACCCTAAGATTCGTTCTGAAGAAATTTGTGCTCACCCATCTGAGGAACATCATGTCTGGTATTCATAGAGATCGTATCTCTGGTTCTTCTTCTTCTTCATGCTCGTCTCGTGATGAAGGGTCTCCGAATAAGAAGAAGACGACGCAGATCAGAAGAAGAACAGATTAGCTGAGGAACAACAGAGATTCCGTCGGTAAAAAGAAGAAAGTATCGACATCGGACGATACCCAGAAGAAGATATCGATTCTAAATGACAAAACCGAGGCCGGGAAGAACAATGGAGGGTCGGCGAATTCTCGCTCCATTCCTGAAGAACAGAACGCAGAATCAAGGGAGATTAGGGTTAGAGGAACGAAGTTGAGCGTGAAAAATGAAATGAAGACTCTGATTTTAGGGTTTGTGGAAGGGGAAATAATTAAAGGGGGTAAAAGGGCGAAATCGGTTTACTAAATTATAGAACCGGATTTTTTAACTCTAAAACCGGATAAAAAATTGGACCAAAATATGCTGATGTGGCAAAATCATTTAAAATTGCTTACGTGGACACGATGATGTCAGGTTTCCGGTCCTAGGTGAATTTTCTATGGCCTGAATTTTGGGTCAAATTGGTCAACGGGTTATTACAACAACAATTTGCAAGTTCAAGGTTTTATTCAGTTACATATTTCAAGTTCAGGGTTTAAATGACAACTTTTCAAGTTAGAGGTTTATTTGTATATTTTTTTGCAAGTTCGAGGTTTTTTTGGAGTTTTACCCTTAACGATTTGGTTTGAATGATTGAGTCTTAATACTATTAATTTTGATGGCCAATCGATTAATTGATATTAGAATTCGATTTGCATGGAGATATGAAATTGAGTTCCAAAACGATTTGTTTAAATATATGATCTTTGTATTGAGAAATGATCGTATCATTTAGGAATTGTGAGAGCAAATTTAATGCTCCCGAAAGTTTTAACCTGTTTAGAATCGAGAGATCGATTGGTTAAACGTCTAGGATTTGAGGTGTAACTTGAGAAAGTTATCCTCTATAGAAAGAACTTGAATTCTTCAAACTCGTGACCTTAATTGTTGAAATATATCCATAATAGCAATCCCTACATAACCCATAAAATTCTGACGCCTACAATGTTTTTAATTAAATTACGTTAAAACCACTGTTTGTATTTGTTTTAATCTATATTTACAATTAATCACCAGCACCACCACCCAAAATTATCGTCCCAACCGAAACTGAGTAGAGGTTGTAATTGTCATCGTTAATATCCATGTATTTTTATGTTCGACCCTAGATACTGCGACTGACCCGTGCACTTGCGGTAGTTGAATCTAGGAATTAAAACGAGATTAGATCACCCTCTAGATCGACACTAAATTTAAATCAACAGGTGATAGTTTATTATATATATATAGATTCGATGGTTTAGAGTTTACTGTTGCAGTTGTGTAAATTAATCTTCTAATTATTTCATTCATATAAGCTACATTCTCTCTACCTCTTACAAGATAAAAACCCCGACATTAAACTTAAGATATCAACAATTTAGCAAAACAATCCTCTGAGATTGCTTCTATATCTCTCATAGTTTTCTACCTCTTACCCGTAACAAAAGCATATTTTCCGCCCTCCAAGATTCGCTTTCTTTCCCATTTTTCCCATCTATATACCATCGTTATATGTTAATATGTTAGTGTTATCAATCAATTAAATCATACTTGAACACAAGGTATGTTGGTTTTTTTAGTTTTCATATTGTATAGATGTCTTTTTTTATATCATTGTGATTTATCTATTATTGCTTAATATATTTTTTTTACATCGAGAAATATTTATACAATAGACAATGAAAATATTACACATGTTCATATCTACCTAGATGTGTTGTTATAAATGAATGACAATATTAATATTTTATTATAGATATGAATAAGAATCAACCACATTTGATAATGTTTTACTACTGATTAATCAAATAGAATTATATGAGTAATGATTCGTGACCACTTATGTATTTTTTTTGTATTAAAGTATTATTTTGAGGATGAGTTCTGGTTAATATGACACTGATTAATAGAAATCGGAGAACACCAAACGTGATGGAATATTGATGAGTTTTGATATATTTCTTTTGGATGAAAAAATGTATCTTCTTCTTTTATTTCTTGATACACTAAGATCTTATGCAAATTTAACAAACCAACTATATGTCAATTTTGTTAATTTTTAAAAGAAAAATCTAACTTCATTCTTATATAGTTTGGTGGAATCTTTGTGATTTATACAAAATTATGTATTACAAACCTCTATTGATGCGAAAGAAGTTGACAAATCCAAAAACATCTTGACAATCAGACATAAATTTAGAATCAATAAGTTTTGTGATATATAAGAAATACATGCTCACCGATAAACAGTTTGATGATCCATTTTATCGAAAGAACAACAATTCTGCAACAAGAGGAGGATGACTTTGAGATAAAGTATGAGAAATTTCGATTTTGTGATTATGAAACTTTGTTTGTCTTGTTATTTATAAAATCCTTTCGATTTGTATTTTTGAAAAACCAATATGAAACAATTATCGTAACATCCTGTGAATTCATTATTCTACACGAGCCTTAGGATACCCCATATGAGGCGGAAAATGGTTCTAGAATATAGAATCGAACCTAGCCGAGCCAATTCAAGGGTTTGGATCGAATCGAGCGAGGAAAAACAGACGAAAACAGGTCAGACCGTCCGGTCTGGGTAGCCAGACCGTCCAGTCTGGGTAACTCAGACCGTCCGATCTGACGAGGCAAAATCGGATTTTCACGTGCCACCTGTTCCCCCTGCTGAGTCACCGCCGCAATTCCTTCGATTCACAACCGGCGTTTGACACCTCCTGCTTGGTCGGACGCAACTCACACGCCCTTGCTCGAACTTTTCCCTTCACTCTTGTCTCCTACACTCACACTTTCACTCTCACACTCTCTCAAAGTTTCCCCTCAAGTCCGAAAATTTAAGCTTCGATTGGAGCTCCGATTTCGGTCGAAATCGACAGAAAAACTAAGGAATCAACCCTAGGAAACACTAGCAACAAAATCCACAGCTCGAAATCAACTTAGGTGAGTGTTTCGGATTAAATTCGAAAATGATAATCAAATTGAAAATGGAGATTTGTGTGTTTTGAATGCGATTTGTGCATGTTTGATCTTAGAGTTGAGTTCCTGAAGTTTCCTAGATTGTTTTGAGCTATAGATTGTTGAATTTGGTGCGAAAAATCGGAAACCGAAGTTCCTGGTTCGCCGAGACTGAACAGTCCAGGTCATGACCGTCCGTTCTAGGGTTGCAGGACCTCGAGGAAAAAGATGAGTCCAGACCGTCCGGTCCAGACACCTCAAACCGATCGGACCAGCTCTGCCAGACTGCCGGGACCAGACCACCTAGACCGTCCGGTCCAGAACCCTCAGACCGTTCGGACCAGCTCTGCCAGACCGTCGGGACCAGACCACGTGGACCGTACAGTTCAAGTTGTGCAGACCGTCCGGTCCAGGTCTCTCTCACCCCTTTTTGGCTCTTATCGTTGGATCGAACGAGATCTGATGCAACCGACCCCCACACCCGATCGACCTTGACCTGATTCCTACCTAAACTTTACTGAACTTGAACGAAACCCTTCCACGGTAAGTAAAATCCTCGGAATGACTCGAATTGGTAATCCGGAATGGTCGGAATCCAATATGATCGGATCGATGGATAAAAGACTAAAATGAACGTGGTAAACATGAATACCAGAACTATAAGTAAAGAACTGCGTATGCATGATTTAAATAAGGTTCATGTATGAGTGCTTGTGATTGGGGTTTGGGGTAGTTGGCATGACGTGAGATAATATTTCGGAGGGCTTGAGTATTGTCAAACGTGTGATTATAACCGAGTGTTGAGATGATAGCTCGATGATTGCGTTTTTTGGAGATCTCCTCTTTATGATCCTCGATCTGGGTCGAGTTCATATTGAGGAGGCGTGATTGTGATTGATCGCCTACGGGCAGAGCTTGGAGCCGATGATGCACGTGGTAGTCTTGAGTGATTCGGCTATCACGGGTTGAGGAAACCTTACGGTTACTCTATGACCACACCGACATTCCACATGCTATGGAACGGGTTCGGGAGTGATTCTCGGTAGAGACTGGTACACATTTACCCGTGACTCGGGATTGAGAGATTCTCCTGACGAGGTTATGCGGAAATACTCTGAAAGACCTGGACTCGGGTTTGATAAGCTTTTCCATGGCAGATGGCCGGCGAGAGATTGTCAGTTGATGACTGACTTCGCTCGACATAGTCGGTGGTGGCCTGGAGGAGGCACCTGGCTGGTATCGAGAGGTGACATTGATATCAGAGGGGATGGTTGGTGTGATATGTTTTCATGAAGTGTTGGGTCTGGGTTATTGTGTTTTTTCTATTCCGGTTTCAGCCGAGGAGAGTGAGGGGATTGTGCGTTGCAGATGGAGAGTTCTTACCTACGCGTGTGATGCACCCATAGAGATTATTTGACGGTACCGGTGTTACTGATAGACTCGATGGGTCGAACTATGACTTGTATATGTCCTGGACTGGTGATACCGGATCCATATGCTATCCTATGTGTGTGATGCACATAGAGACGATTTGACGGTTGACGTCAGATGACTTGTCATCTGGACTGTTTGTGATTGTTACATGAGTTACTTTGGTGAAATTAGGATTCATTATATGACATATCGTGTATATATATAGTATGTGTATAATATTTGTTGTGCTTGGCCATTTGCAATTTGAGTATGATCTTCGGGTTTAACCCGAAGTACTCACTAAGCATATAGCTTATGGACGTTGTTATGCAACGTTTCAGGCTCAGAGCAGCTTTGGCAGCAGCAGGACGAGGGCACTGGTGAGGTGTAATGTTTTTCCCCCGGGATCATGTATATTTTCTCTCTAGACGTGTACGGTTTACTTTTGTTGCTGATGGTGTATACTGACTTTGTACTATTTCGTATTCACCACCCTTATGTTTTGGTTTGTATACGTCTACTATAGATAAGGGTTTGCTATGTATATACATATTTCTGCTGCGTATGTTTAATATAAAAATGGTTTAAAATTTCCGCTATTTTGAGATACGGTTTGATTGTCCATGTGGTATATGGGGAGAAGGTTAAGCTCAACACCGATCACAAGAGCTTATTAAACTATGTGATTTCGCAGAAGGATATGAATCTTCGACAGCGTAGATGGATTGAGTTGATAGCTGACTATGATTTAGAGATTGCATATAGCGAATGTTGTTGCAGATGCCTTGAGCCGAAAGAAGATTTTATCGTCTATTCAGGTGCTATCATCTTCGCAAGAGAACATAGTTGTGTTATCAGCTATGTTGGGATATATGGATATTGAGGAGGATCGTGATTCGAGTTTGAGGAGACGGGTGATAGCAGGACAGTGTCATGATTCAGACTTCAGAAGATTATTGATGAGATTAGCAAGTACGGTGAGAAGGGGTATCAGATGGATGAAGAGCATGCTTTGAGGCTTCATCATCGTCTTTGTGTACCGGCAGATCATGAGCTGAGACAGGATATCTTGCGAGAGGCTCATCAGTCTCGATTGGCTATACATCCGGGAGATAGCAAGATGTATCAGGGTTTGAGACAGTGGTACACATGGTCGGGCATCAAGAGAGATGTCGCGGAATTTTAGCACACTGCCTGATCTGTCAGCAGGTGAAGGCAGAGCGGCAGATGCCCAGCGGGAAGTTACAGCCTTTAGAGATTCCGGAGTGGAAGCGGGACTCGATTGCGTTGGATTTCGTGGTTGGATTACCGACGACTCCGGCCAAGAAGAATGTTATTTGGGTAGTCGTCGACCGATTGACGAAGTCCGCACACTTCATTTCGATCCGACAAGAGTATACTGTGGAGAAGCTGGCACAGATATATATAGATGAGATTGTCCAATTACATGGAGTCCCGAGTGAGATCATTTCAGATCGAGATCCTCGGTTTACAGCGCGACTGTGGGGCGCTATTCAGAGCGCAATGGGGACTCAGCTGAAGATAAACACTGCTTACCATCCTCAGACATACGGACAATCGAAGCGAACCATCCAGACGCTCGAGGACATGTTGAGAGCGTGTATCCTAGAGTGGGGAGTTCCTTGGGATAGGTATCTGACATTGTGCGAGTTTGCGTACAACAACAGCTACCACGCCAGCATCGACATGCCATCTTATGAGGCTTTATACGGGCGGCCTTGTAAGACGCCTTTGTGTTGGACGGAGATCAGAGAGCGACGTGTATTCGGGCCTGAAATTGTGGAAGAGACGACAGAGGTTATCCGCAAGATCAATGCCAACTTGAAGGTCGCGCAGGATCGCCAAAAGTCTTACGCTGATCAGAGGAGGAGAGACTTCACAGTAGCGGTGGGCGGTCTTGTATTTCTCCGAGTTCAGGCGATCAGAGGACACATACGGTTTGGGAAGACGGGGAAGCTCAAGCCGCGCTACATTGGACCTTATCCTGTGATTGCGAAGGTCGGAGCCGTAGCATATCGATTGGAGTTACCCCCAGAGCTCGGCCACATTCACGATGTATTTCACGTATCCATGTTACGGAAGTATATCGCGGATCCTTCGCATGTGTTATGACCACAGGAGATTGAGCTTATCAGTGATGCTAGAATCCGCGATCAACCACTTCAGATTGTCAATCGGAAGATCAAGAGGTTGCGGAACAAGGAGATTCCTTTGGTTAAAGTCGTTTGGAGGAGTCAAGGAATCTCGGACATGACATGGGAGCCAGAGCAGGAGATACGCGACCATTACCCACATCTTTTCAGTATGTATCTTCTCTTATCTCTCTTATTAGAATTCGGGACAAATTCATTTTAAGGGAGATAGAATGTAATATCCCGTGAATTCATTATTCTACACCGAGCCTTAGGATATCCCATATGAGCCGAAAAATGGCTCTAGAATATAGAATCGAACCTATGTTGGGTTATCTACGGGTTCCTAACATGCGATCTCATCGATCTAAGGTTTGGTTTCTAGGTTTCATACAGCGCAAGAAAAGATCTAAGCCTATCCAAACGTCACACAAAACCAATTGTGCAATAACCCGAAAGTGCGTGTATATCACCGTGGGATTCGAGTACTTACCTCGTTCTATCAAGATCTGGAAGTATCAATCGATCTAGGGCCTGTTTTAATCACCAAGAGCTGAAAGTACAACTCCTCTACACGTATCCACACCGGCGGGAAGGATTCCAATACTTTGGAACGTATCTGCTATAATTTTTGAAGAGAAAACGATGTCCTTGACTTAGAATCGATATTCCATGGTATAGAACTCAAGAGAAAGCTTCTCTGATACTCTAGGAAGTGTCTAGGACATCTTAGGATGATTCCCTAGGGTTTGGGGAGGCTCCCATAATTAATAGGATTGCCAAAACCCTAAAATCGCGAAAAAAAAAATCTGTCCCGACGCGTGGACCGGTCAGTCTGTGTCTGGATCGATCGGTCCCGAGCCATGCTAGACCGACCGATCTACATCCTGGACCGGTCGATCTCCACGTCTGGAACTGTCGGTCCCGAGCTACGCTAGACCGACCGGCCTCCTTCCTGGACCGGTCGGTCTCCATGTCTGGAACTCTTCCAGCTCATTCTGTCGTTCCTTCTCGTATCGTACTCTTCACATATGGTCCATCCCTAATGGTGTGTGACCCTGTAGGCCCATTCGAAGTGGCAGTGGCTTCGGAAACCCTTTCCCGAACCATAAGTCATGGTTAGCCTCTAGCAAGACGCCATGACCACCCACCTAGAATAGAGTTAGAGATGATCTAACCAAGACAACAATAGCTCGAATTCTGATCCTTTGTCTCACGATGTCATATGTTGAACAAGGGCATGGTATGCGCCACCCTTCAAGTTCAACTGCTTACTCGTCTTGGCAAATCGGCTGACAAAATAGATGTAACTTCATCTATAGCGTGGCCACGCGTTTTTCACAGTCCGATTTCCACGAGGGGCCTAGCGACATCTCTCCTGCTAAGGAGGTGACAAGTCTCGTATTGCATGTCTATTATCTCCATATGATTCGTGAACGTATCTGAGCAACGCCATTATGATCATCCGGTTAAAGACGACGTTTGACGCAGTCAAGACACGCCACTCCTCATATCAGATACTCTAGACATCTCAGGTCTGAGGATCCAAAAACGAACCGTTGTATGAGATTCAAGTCATGACTCATGTCCATATGACAATCTCATGCAGGTCATCCAGTCACTCGTTCCAAACGAGTACCCATGATTGTGATTTGCATCCAATGCATATGATCATCACCATCATCAATCACACCTCATGCTGATCTTAATTCATCATTGTTCCCACAATGACAATTGATCAGGGAGTTTAGAATCATTCTCTAATGATTCAAGGATACCGAAATATAACAAACATGTCAATCATATAATGGGAAGAGTAATGCATTCATAAACCAATGAATCAATACAAAGTCAAAATGTCATATCACATATCATCCTAGAGCATTACAACCAACAACCTAGCCGAGCCAATTCAAGGGTTTGGATCGAGCCGAGCGAGGAAAAACGGATGAAACAGGTCAGATCATCCGGTCTGATGAGGCGAAATCGGACTTTCATGCGCCGCCTGTCCCCCCTACTGAGTCACCGTCGCAATTCCTTTGATTCACCGGTGTTTGACACCTCCTGCTTGGTCGGATGCAACTCACACGCCCTTGCTCGAACTTTTCCCTTCACTCTTGTCCCCTACACTCACACTTTCACTCTCACACTCTCTCAAAGATTCCCCTCGAGTTTGAAAATTCAAGCTTCGATTGGAGCTCCGATTTCGGTCGAAGTCGACGGAAAAACTAAGGAATCAACCCTAGGAAACACTAGCAACAAAACCCACAGCTCGAAATCAACTTAGGTGAGTGTTTCGGATTAAATTCGGAAATGATAATCAAATTGAAAATGGAGATTTGTGTGTTTTGAGTGCAATTGTTAGATTTGAGTTCCTGAAGTTTCCTAGATTGTTTTGAGCTACAGATTGTTGAATTTGGTGCGAAAAACGGAACCCGGAGTTCCTGGTTCACCGAGACCGAACGGTCCAGGCCAGAACCGTCCGTTCTAGGGTTGCAGGGCCTCGAGGAAAAAGATGAGTCCAGACCGTCCAGTCTGGATACCTGGACCGTCCGGTCCAGACACCTCAGACCGATCGGACTAGCTCTGCCAGACCGCCAGGACCAGACCACGCAGACCATCCGGTCTGATACCTGGACCGTCCGGTCCAGAATCCTCAGACCGTTCAGACCAGCTCTGCCAGACCGTCGGGACCAGACCATGTGGACCGTTCGGTCCAGGTTGTGCAAACCGTCCAGTCCAGGTCTCTCTCACCCCTTTTGGCTCTTATCGTTGGATCGAACGAGATCCGATGCAACTGACCCCCACACCTGATCGACCTTGATCTTATTCTTACCTGAACTTTACTGAACTTGAACGGAACCCTTCCACGGTAAGTAAAACCCTCGGAACGACTCGAATTGGTAATCCGAAATAGTCGGAACCCAATTTGATCGGATCGGCGGATAAAAGACTAAAATGAACGTGGTAAACATGAATACCAGAACTATAAATAAAGACGTGCGTATGCATGATTTAAATGAGGTTCATGTATGAGTGCTTGTGATTGGGCCGGGTTTGGGGTAGTTGCCATGACGTGAGATAATATTTCGGAGGGCCGGAGTATTGTCAAGCATGTGATTGTAGCCGGGTGTTGAGATTATAGCTCAATGATTGCGTTGTTTGGAGATCTCCTCTTTATGATCCTCGATCCGGGTCGAGTTCATATTGAGGAGGCGTGATTGTGATTGATCGCCTACGGGCAGAGCTTGGAGCCGATGATGCACGTGGTAGTCTTGAGTGATTCGGCTATCACGGGTTGAGGAAATCTTACGGTTACTCTGTGACCGTGCTGACGTTCCACATGCTATGGAACGGGTTCGGGAGTGATTCCCGGCAGAGACTGACACACATTTACCCATGACTCGGGATTGAGAGATTCTCCCGACGAGGTTATGCGAAAATACACTGAAGGACCTGGGCTCGGGTCTGATGAGCTTTTCCATGGCGGATGGCCGGCGAGAGGTTGCCAGTTGATGACTGACTTCGCTCGACATAGTCGGTGGTGGCTTGGAGGAGGCACCTGGTGCTCTGGTATCGAGAGGTGACATCGATATCGGAGGGGATGGTTGGTGTGATATGTTTTCATGAAGTGTTGGGCCTGTATTGTTGTGTTTTTACTATTCCGGTTTCGGCCGAGGAGAGTGAGGGGATTGTGCGTTGTACATGGAGAATTCTTATCTACGCGTGTGATGCACCCGTAGAGACGATTTGACGGTATCGGTGTTACTGATAGACCCGATCGGTCAAGCTATGATTTGTATATGTCCTGGACTGGTGATACCAGATCTGTATGCTATCCTATGTGTGTGATGCATATAGAGACGATTTGAAGGTTGACGTCCGATGACTTGTCATCTGGATTGTTTGTGATTGTTACATGAGTTACTGTTGGTGAAATTAGGATTCATTATATGACATATCGTGTATATATATAGTATGTGTATAATATTAGTTGTGCTTGGCCATTTGCAATTTGAGTATGATCTTCGGGTTTAACCCGAAGTATTCACTAAGCATATAGCTTATGGACGTTGTTATGCAACATTTCAGGCTCGGAACAGTTTTGGCAGCAGCAGGACGAGGGCACTGGTGACGTGTGACGTTTTTCCCCCGGGATCATGTATATTTTCTCTCTAGATGTGTACGGTTTACTTTTGTTGCTAGTGGTGTGTATTGGCTTTGTACTATTTCGTATTCACCACCCTTATGTTGTGGTTTGTATACGTCTACTATAGATATGGGTTTGCTATGTATATACATATTTCCGCTGCGTATGTTTAATATAAAAATTGTTTAAAATTCCCGCTATTTTGAGACACGGTTTGATTGTCCATGTGTCGCAATTCGTGGATGGGACATGGGTTTCGGACGTCACAATTATCATCGATATATGATCATGTTATTAGATTAGATAAAATTATCATCCAAATATTGTGAATTTTTGTGATACATTTTTTTTTGTAAAGATGAATTGTATAAGTATAAATAAATGAAATGTTTACAAAAACACAATCAAAAGCATTACAACTAAAATACAGGATTCCATATATTTAGATATGCAAAAAACCGCTTCGTATCTAAGTCAAAATGTTGTTGGTGGCGCGTGTGACAAAAAATACCAACTCTCAAGTATTGGATTACTTTGTTGAGATCCATTTTCTTACATAGTCAATATGCAGTCTCTAATCATTTTGGTAAATATATTATACACTTTTTTCCTTACGAAACTAAAATATAATTTACAATTTTATGTAAATAACATTATGACCACTCCTTCAATTTACATATCTATAATAAAAAAAAATAAGTAAATGTTTAAACTAAAAAACTTAATAGTATATAATATATACAGTAAATTTAATATAATGTATAAAACAATATATAATAATTTTAAATAACTAAAATAAGTAAATATTTAAGCTAAAAATTCGGAAGTCTCAAAATGATATGACATGTAATATCAATCTAGAATCTTCTTTCTTTTTTACTAGGATAATGATTTGTAATGTGAGATTGATCTAATTAAAATATTATTTATATATATATATATACACAATAAATAATTATTGTAATTTTTATCGATAAAAAATAAATCTAATTTAGAATCTTCTTTATTATATATATACATGTTTGAAATTTTATAGATTGACATTTTTTTATCGATAATGACTTATATATATAATTGTTTAAAAAAATCTAATTTAGAATCTTGTATATATACTTCTTTATTATATATATGCAATAATGACTAGTATATATAATTATTCAAAAAGTTCGATAAAAAAAATGCCGACATTTGTTTGGTTGGTTAATTATAAAATCGATTTAAAAATTTTTAAATTTGTATTACGTAGAATTAGAATCTCTAAACAATTAAAAAGTTGTATATTTATTGGGATAATAAAATTCAACTCATTTAAAGATTGTGTTGAAATCTAAAATATTAGAATAGTTTCCCAAGTTGTTGGAACTTGGAAGAGCCAAGTAGCGTTTGAGTTCCAAACTGAAAAGATTTGGAAAGCCTTTGATTTCGATTTTAATTTCATAGGGACGTGTACCCAATTCAATATTTATTAATTATTATTTTAAAAAGTTCTATTAACTTCATAATCGCGATAAAGATATGATTAATTTAGTTTTAAAAAATTATATTAATTTGATTTTTTAAATTACTTCAAATATAGTTATATATTATTATTAGGTATATATATATATATATTTAAATTCATCTGTATTTAAATTTTTTTCGTGGCTGATTTTATTGGATGCTCCCGAAATAAATATACTGTTCCCTTAACAAATATTGAACGTACTTTAATATGTCACTTTCCTTCGGTAACCACGGACAGATATTCAACATGCCAAATATAATTTTTGTATCTTTCTAATAAACATTTTTGTGGCTGATTTATGAGATACTCTCGAAATTAATGTATCTCCCCCCTTAACAAAATCGAACATGCATAATCTATATATACATATATATATATATATATTCTCTTATTTATTTTCATTTATATTACCTTTAATACATTTGCAGTATATATATATATATATATATTCTCTTATTTATTTTCAGTTTTTATTACCTTTAATACATTTGCAGTTAATATATTCCGTCTTATACACGAAAAAAATGTTTTTTTTTTTGTAATGGGGAAAAATAAGTTTGCCATTAATATATTTCCCTTTATTCTCTCTACATTTATATTGCCTTTAATACATTTGCTATATATATTTATAAAAAAAAAAAATCTATTGCCACCCCCACTTTTACGATCTTTCCCTCCGGAAGCGAATGGAGCCAAAACATCCCGAGAATTCCTCCCACAGCGTGCAAAAGGAGGCGGAGACAGTTCTAGTGGCGGCACCAAAAGCTCGTGAGTCTAAAGCCGGCTCCATGGCGTCATCAGGACGTGCGGATCTTGTCGAAAATCCGCACACTTCGTCCACCGAAGAAGAAGAAGATGACGAGGAGTACTCGTCTGAATCGGAAGGTGCGTCCGGTTCCGAGGCGGAGTCGAAATCAGAGTCGGAGTCCGAGAGAATTAAGCATGATGCTGCGAAACCTGTCGCGGCCAAACAAGCGGTAGAGGCTCGAGAAGTGGAGAAACCTCGTTCGGTTGTTAAGGAAACGCGAAGAGCCGCAGCGAAACGTCCTATGACGGTGTTGGAGGCGAAAGGTAACGAGTTAAACCCGGCAAAAAAGATGAAAGGAGTTCAAGAACCCGAAGAACACAAGGGTAAAAAATCGAGTGCGGACGCGTCCAAGAAGCAGCTGATCGAGAGGATCTTCTCTCACGAAGACGAGATCGCTTTGCTAAAAGGTATACTCGAATTCGCGTCTCGGGTAGGAAACATTTACGATTGTATGGACGAGTTCTGTATATTCGTGAACAAGCACATGAACTTTGAGGCGAACAAAGCTCAGATATCTAATAAGATCAAGAGACTGAGGAAGAGGTTCGAGAAGTCGGTGGAGAAATCGATATGGAAGGGGAAGAAAGGCGAAGATTGCGTGTTTTCCAAGGCTCATGACCAAGAATCTTTCGACTTGTCGAAGAAGATTTGGGGCACTAATGGAGTGATGCAGTCGACGACCAAATCGACGAAGGGTCAGGGAAAAAACTGGAAACCTCGGGTTCTCGCAGGCAAAGACGTGATACCCTTGTTGGATGCGAAGAACGTTGTCGGGATCGACGAGTTTGCGATGGTAGAAGGTTGGGAGATGGCGGAAGGATCGACGAAGAGAAAACTAGAGGCGACATGGAAGAAGATCCAAGCTCTTCAAATGGAGTTGTCATTGCTGAAGACAAAGTTTGCGGGTAAGGCGACAAATCTGATATTCGATGCGTTGAAAGCCAATGGGTCTCATTTCGACAATTAAGTACGAAAGAGTTGTGATGCGTATCATGTTTTGTCTCAACGTTTATGAGATGGTTGGGTTTTTTTTTTTTTTGCTTTGATGGATTTCTTTTGAATGGGAAATTTGGATTTTGGGATATTAGTCTGTGGTTTTTGGATTTATTAAATATATGCAATACATATATGCAATACGCATACGTATTGGACTGAAAATTTTGGTATTTTTCTCGAACCGTACTGTTCAAAATTTCTAAACGGTATGATTTTTATATAATCGAATTTCCTGGAACTGAACCAAACCAAACCGAACTTTCTAAAATTCCTGAAAAACCAAAAATTGAACCGAATCGAATAATATACGGTATTAATTTAGTACAAATTTAGAATACCGAATAAACTGTTTCCCGATCGAACTGCTAAAATTTTTATCCGAATCTCGAAATACCTACCCCTAATATATATAGTGTGATTTTTTTTTTTTATTGTTCTCAATATATATGCAATATAATTTGGAGAAAATAACATATAAATGCTTACACTTTTACAAAAATCTCATATAAATATCTTAATTATAAAACTTGCATATAAATACCTTAACTTTTAAAAATCCTATATAAATATCTATAAACTTTAAAAAAATTTCTAAATAAATACAAATTTCAAGTATTTTCAAATAAAAGTAGATCATATTATTAACGTATTTTGGATTTATTTGAGAGTTTTTTAAAAGTCTAGGTATTTGTATAGAATTTTAGAAAAATTCAGATATTTATATAGAAATTTTATAGTTCAGATATTTACGTGAGATTTTTGTAAAAGTTTAGATATTTATATGTGATTTTCCCTATAATTTATAATTTGTCCATCATTTTTTGTTGAACCTCCTTTCGTACATAATTTTTCTTTTTATTGGTATGATGTATCATATCATATAATAAAAAATGTGACGCGTACAGTTGATATTCATCTTAGATGGGTGGGTCGAAAGAAATTGAGATTTTATATCGAAATTCGATTCTAATTAAAAAATTCAAATCCCATTCGTTCATACACCCTCGCTTAATATATTAATGATGCATCCCAAAAATTTCATCCATTATTTTCAAAAACAAAAAACCTTTTGCATTTGTGATAACCAGAAAAAAAAAAGTTGGTCCGTCAGACCAGAATTTGGTTCGGGACTGACCAACCGAGCTGACCAAAATTTTGGTCCGAACGTGTTTGGTCTGTTTGGTCTGCCGGACCAAGAATGGGTCTGGGACTGAACAAACCCAGTTGACCAAGAGAGACCGCTGGACCAAGAGAAAAAAAGGACGGATCAAAGAAATCTTTGGTCCGGAGTTGACCCAATTTTGGTTTGCCGGATCGGACCTGGGTGAGTCATCTTAGATGAAATCCTTTCACCTGAGCTCACCACCTCCTGCTTCATTCTCCTTCGAGTTTTTACCCCCTTGTGCCACCTCGTGTTTGCTCAAACTTCTCTTTCAGGCTTCTTTTCCCTTTTCTTCTGGGGTTAAGTTTGAACTCTCTCGTTCTCTTCCTCACTCTCTCACGCTCTCTCTCTCTCTCTCTCAAGAACTCTGTGAAATTTCACAGAGTGATTTATCGCGTCTTGAGTTCGATTCGTGGTGAATCCGAGCGTGTCAAAGCAAGAAAAGAGGACTAGAACACGTCCTAGCCATCAGAGAACATCGAGGAAACCGTTGGTGAGTGAATTAGGTTTAAGTCGAAAATTTCAATTTCATTGATTTCGGAGTTTTATGAGTTTCTCGTGCATGCTTGATGCTTGATTCTTGTTCTTTGATTGATTTTGATTATTTTGAGCCATTACCCATTGATTTTTGAGGTGTCTTGAGTGATTTGAAGAATTTACGAAATTTGGTTCGGGGCTGACCAGAAACTGGTTCGCCGGACCGAGAGTTTCAGACGAAAAAAAATGTCGAGAGGTAGAAGACGGAGTTGGTCCGGGCAGACCGGACAAAAAAAAACTTTGGTCTGTCGGACCAGGATTTTGGTCCAGGGCTGACCAACCTTGGCTGATCAAATTGGGTCCGGGGGACTAGAAGGAAAATGAAGAGGAAGAAGAAAAGATTTGATCCGCTGGACTAGGATTCTACAGGCCCGGGGCTGACCAAACGACCTAAATATCTGGAACGGTCCGGAGTTCAGTCCGGATCCAACGAGACTAATCCCCGATCGAGCCCTATCAACCTTAACCAAAATAAAGAAATGTCGAGGTCGACATATCCTTAAACTTCACGGTAAGTCCTAAACCATGAGACGAAAGGAGTCGATAATTCGAATGAACCGAAACACGATTTAATCGTTTTGGAAGTTAAAAAGTATTAAAAAGGAAAAAATACCTAAAAGATATTATGTGTATATAATTATGTGAATAAATGTATAACGAATGTATAAATAGTATATCTGACCAATTACATGAACCCAAGACTTGTAATTATTAATAAATGGAGAATGTGTGTGTGCATGAATAATGATTGGAATGCTGACTGCCTGTGATTGAGGGTATTGAATTGGGATAGGTTGCATGGCATTAAGCAATATACCGAATGGGTTCGCATATTGTCTAACGTGTGACTGTAGACAGGTGTATGTTATTGATTGTTATTCCGATGATGCGATGAGTGGATGCTCAGTCGTATGGCAGTCGATCCGGGTCAAATGTCATACGGGTGAGATATGATTGTGTTTGTAGCGATGAAAGATCGCACTAACGTCCCCATGGACGGTGAGAGTAGTGATGTCAATTGGGTTGGCCCAACCCATTTGGGCCCAACCCATTTGGATTTGAAAGATAAACTGGTTGGATTGGGTCGACCCGCTAATAATAGTGGGTTGGGTTGGGTCAACCCGTTAAACCCGTATAAACCATATAAACCCATTTATATATTCACAAATTACTTATACATATGTATAACTATTAATATGTATACTCATATAACCTAGAAATTATCATTTTAATATTCGATTTGGTTTATCGATTCAATAAAAATATATACAAAATTCGATAGTTTATAAAAAAAATTATACATTTCTTTAAAAAAATCATACTTTTATTATTTTTTAAATTCGATTCGATGTTTTAAAAATATTGTCGTTTAGATTTTTTGAACGGTTCGTTTCGAGAACGACACCGATTTTTCAATACGATTCGTTTCAGAAATGGTGTCGAGTTTTCCGGTATGATTCAAATTTTTCGATACGATTCGATTCGGAACGATACCGAATTTTTCGGTACGATTCGATTCGGAACGGTACCGAGTTTTTTACACGATTCGAATTTTTCGGCACGATTCGATACAAAAACGACACCGAGTTTTTCGGTACGATTCGATTCAGAACGGTACCGAGTTTTTTATACGATTCGAATTTTTCGGCACGATTCAATGCGAAAACGACACCGAGTTTTTCGGTACGATTCGATTCAGAACGGTACCGAGTTTTTTATACGATTCGAATTTTTCGGCACGATTCAATGCGAAAACGACACCGAGTTTTTCGATACGATTCGATTCAGAACGGTATCGAATTTTTTATACGATTCGAATTTTTCGGCACGATTTGATGCGAAAACGACACCGAGTTTTTCGATACGATTCGATTCAGAACGGTATCGAATTTTTTATACGATTCGAATTTTTCGGCACGATTTGATGCGAAAACGACACCGAGTTTTTCGGTACGATTCGATTCGGAATAATACCGAGTTTTTTATACGATTCGAATTTTTCGACATGATTCGATTCGGAAATATCACCGAGTTTTGGATACAATTCGATTCAGAAACAAAACCAATTTTTTCGGTTCAATTCGGAACGGTATCGAGTTTTTTTATACGATTCGAATTTTTCGGTATGATTTGATGCGAAAACGACACCGAATTTTTCGGTATGATTTGATTCGGAGTAGTATCGAATTTTTCGGCACCAAATATTTCGATTTAATTTATATACATATATATGTATATGTATATATATAAATATCTATATATATATATTAATTTTTATATATCTAAATATAACAATTTTAATTAGTTACAAAATGAGTTTAATTTTAACTAAATATATAATGGGTTTAATGGGTTAACCATTTAACCCATGGGTTTAATGGGTCAAAACCCATGTAACCCATTTTAAAAAATTAACCAAATGGGCTAACCTATTTGGGTTTATAAGTGGGTCGGATTGAGTCGACCCGTATAATCCGACCCATTTTGACATCTCTAGGTGAGAGCAGCCAAAAATCCATGTAGTTTGTACCAGTTGACGATGCAGTTAGTACAAATGCGTAGGGAGGTGACACGGTTCGTCGGTAACTGCGCCAACGTTCCATCGGCCATGGAACGGTATCGGGAGTTGCTTGTGTCCCTCGATAGTAGGCAATAAAACCCGTGATCGAGTTGTTGCGTGTTACCCCCGATCACGAGGTGTTACGGAATACTCTGAAAGGCTGAGCTCGAGCCTGATGAGAAATTCCGCGGCGGATGGTCGGCGAGGGGGAGTTAGCATAGAGCTGCTCTGCCCTGCAGTTGGCGGCGTCGGGAGGCGATGTCAGGTCTTGATATCGAGAGGGTTATATCGGTATCAAGAAGGTGGAGATCGGTGATGAGTTTACATTTTCAGAAAACCGATGGTGTTTTTATTATTCCGATGATAACCGAGGAGAGGAGAGGTTGTGCTATGCACATGGAGAGTCCTGACCTATGTGTGTAATGCATACGTAGAGATGAATTGACGATATTGATGGTAAAGACCGAAAGGGTCGAGTTATTACTTGTATCTTCGACGAGGGAGCAGGTAAGTGGATGACCTGAACCCGTGTGCCGGGGTACGCGGAGATGATTTGACGGTTGTTGTCCAAGGATAACTATCCTTCGGACTGATTGAGATTGTTTTAACGGTTAATTGTGTTGATGATTATGAACGTTGCGTGCACATATATATATATATATATATATATATATATTTGATTTACACAAATATCAATGTGTAATCAGTCAATTTAATAGATTCAAATGACCAATTAAGCATTTTCTGCTTAGAGTGTGGACCGAATCATCATGTTTTAAAATGTTTCCACCTTCCGATGTGAGATTTATGTGTATAGAGAGAGACCAAAATTAGTGGGGAGGGAAAGGGACATAACATGACCTAATGATGCTTTCGATCAAAAGCCTCTCGTGTCATTTTCCAAGTGAAAGCAAATAAAAATAGAATAATATATATATATATATATATATATGTATGTATTTGTTTGGCCGACTTCAATAAGTGAGATGTTCGGGTTACACCTGAATCGCTCACTAAGCATATAGCTTAGGATGTTGTTATGCAACGTTTCAAGTTAGGAGAATCGTGAGGGGTTCGAGAAGGAAAAGTGACCAACTGCCCACAGAGGGATGTTCTCTAAGTTAGGCAGATTCCTGTTTTACCTGATTGGTAGTGTAGTTTTACGAATTTCGTATTTTCCGTCATTGTATACACTAACTTTGTATTTGTTTCCGTTGTACATTAATGTGAACAAAAAGTTTTAAATCCCGTGTATTTTCGATAATTGCGTTTTATTTTTCGTTGGCCATTGGCGCAACTCGTTTTCTGCGGGATACGGGTTGCGGGCGTCACAATAAGTGGTATTAGAGCAGTTCTTTCCACGGGAAGGAATTTGGTTAACAACTGATATCATAAAACTGTTTTCAAAGGTTTTCAAACTATTTTCGAAATGTTTTCCGAATCTTTTCATAGGAAATCGCGCAAATGACATCTTATGGTAGTTGTCATTAACTGAGTCACTAAGGACGTTGAATCTGCTGTTACGTCATGGGAGTGACTCTAACTCTATCTGTCATGTGATGCAAATGTTAGGATACAAACGATTCTTAGAATTCCGATCGTAAGAGTTATGAACTATGGACTAAACAAAGATAACCTTTTAAAATAGTTCTATCCAGCAAGGATAACCTTGTTTGGAGCTTAATTCCGTACAAAATACTCGTGGAGAGCGAGTATGTACTATGCAGTTGTGCAAGGATAACCTTGCTAAAAATTTAAATCCATACTAGGTACTGTAAAGATAAGATCTAATTCTATCACTATTCGTGTTGACAGGAGTAACTCTGGCTTTAGTCTCTAGAGTGGGCTAATTTCCGATCATTCAAAAGTTGTTTAACCTTGCCACTAGTGGACCAGGGTGTAATACAAGAAGATCAGACCAAAACCTAACCTGAACAGAGTTTGAGCAAAAGTGTTGTTATCGTCAGGATTAGAATCATCGATCGGTCGAATTCAATCGACTCGAGTAAATGATCTGAACATCCGTAAGTGCGAAACTTTACTACAAGATTGGTGGTGCATATAGCACACTCACTCTGAACAAATAACGTAAGTTGGATAAGTTAGTTCTTTAACCACACCAACTATGCATCGGAAGAAAAAGGTACGGGAGCAACTGATACCAAATCGATACATAAGCTAACTCCAAAGTGTCGGACATGTTTATCGAAAAATAAATAATGTTCGCACTTAAGAGTAAAATTGTACCGTGAAATCCATCAATTACCTGTATAAGACTAAACTGAAACAATTTAGCCAAAGTGGTATCTGAAATCGAGGAAAATCCTCAATGGTGCAACTGTACCCTATACTAGACCGACATGACAAGCATACCTCTAAAGAGAGGACTTCATAACGGAGTCTCTTGATAGTATAAATATGCTATCAATGTCAGAAGGTCTAATGAGAAGTAATAAGGCTCTGAAATTGTCTGGTCGTAGTGGTGACTGAAATCAAAGAAGAGTCTCGATGATATAATCACCTCTACGTAACAAACATGACGAGCATACTTTGATATGGATGACTTCATGTCATTCTTTCTGATCATATGGTATGCTACCACCGATAGGAAGTCACACATCATGCAAGTTGTGTCTGATAAGTTATCATTCCAAAGATTAACTACTATATCATCTACCACGGACAAAGTCCACGGTAATATACAGAGCCCACACTTAAAAAAAGGAGTGAAAATGGAATTCAGTATAAGATGAAGAGGATGTAGGTTATATCTAAGGGGGGTGGCAACCCAGGAGAACAAGAAGTGCAAGAAGCATAGAAGCAATGATGCCACAAGATGTCATAAGACATAAATCTAAGGTCAAGACGATGGTACAGTACGAAATAAAAGTTATTTTTCGTACTATTCGTGATCGAAGGGATTGAAACCAAAATGAAATAAACTGTTGTGATGAAGGAATATCACGTCATTCACCAAACAAAGTTGCTACGATTGTCTCAAAGGGAAGAAAGGAAACCTTCCAAAGAGACAGTCTTAGGAACAATGTTAGTTTGCAAAATGCTGAAAAGAGTAATGTCTAGAAGAACAATGTTACCCTACAAGGACCAACGAAAATTCTAGTCTTAAGGGGTCGGGTGACAAGAAAAAGGACATGTCACTCAAACTAGCCCAAAAAGTCTTCTTCCAGAAGATAAGTTATGCGGCTAAAATTCCATTGCAAGCTCTTGCTAGTGCAAAGCATAGGCAAGAATTTGAGGACTCAAAAGGAGCCATAAGGGTATTAGATATCATCTTACGTCAACATGCTACCAAACAATGGTTGTACGCCACGAATGACCTTTCTCTGAAGATTATCCAATGTAACATGGACACTAAATATGAACTGGGATTGTAATATCTCAACCCCATACACTCCACGGTGTTCATGCTACTAAAGAGCCCTGTATTCATGGGTTATCAGGATACACCTATCATTATTCGTAGTAAGGGTATATTGGTGTGTTCACTAGATAGTAATTCCGTGACATACTGAGTTATACTGATCAAGTAATTATTAAAAAACCATTATCCATTAATAAAGAATAATGGGTTACTTGATTAGACAGAAACATTCTTTATGATAGACATAAGGATAGTTTATCATAGAGGATTTAGAAGGTAATAATTCAAGCTTATCATGAACATTAAGTCGGAGTTACTCGAAATCATGGGTACTCTAGTAATGTTCATGCTATCGGTGAATTGGGTATTCATGAACTGTCTTGATATACACGTCATCATCCTCATCGATGACATACTACTCTATTAATCAGATAGTAACGTCGTGAAGTAAATCCTAAAAAAATATAATTATTGTTAAGAGATGAACAAAATTGTCCTAGCCTTAGCAGGGGCTACATTTGCATATGAAGGATTCATCCTTAACAATATCAGTTACTCAGAGTTTAAAACAACTCTGACACAATGGAAGTCACTACTAGATGAAGGAAACAACTGGACACGACGTCGCAAGTCCAATGCTCATCGAGCAAGTAGAACATTAAAATCTTTCGGAGAAAAGATTTCCAAAGTTTTTCGAGGATTGATGAGGAAAGTGGAAAGGACATGTGAAGATATACGTGTTGCCAAGACAAGAAAGACAGAAGAGTACTACTCGACTCATAAAACAAAATGAGTACGGTAGTACATATACCAAGGACTGGATAATCATGCTTGTACGAACAAAGGTTCGACAAGATATGACTCCACTTGTGACTTACATGTGATTGCGCACATACGATAACTCACATCAACGAGGATATGTAAGACTGAACTTGGGATTGTTTTCCAGTATTGTTAATCGGGACAACCTGGTTAGGTGCATGATACCATGTCAAGAATGACATAACGAGTAAAAGAATTTCAAAGAAATGACAATCGATATGAAATGGGAAAGGTTGCCGAGTAATCCTTCGAAAAGACATGATTCGTCGCTCTATGAAAATTTGAAGGATACAGATGAGTAGACTCGACACAATGAGTCATGACGAAGGATATCAATAAAGAGCTTTGGCAATTGGTCGCAACTGATACAGAATTCATCAAACATCTATAGTGTGTTCTACGTATTCGAGTTACGAGAACACGCAACAGAATCTTCTCTCTATCCTGATAGAAGATAGGAACCTTAGTAGTGGTATCCGGTTCAACAATGGACCACACAGATTACTGACTATCAGGCTGAGATGTTACTGATGGAATTCCTGGGATCTCTAGAGCGAATCATATTCCTAAGAGATCGATTCTAGGGTTTGCGAAGCGGATATAAAATAAAATTTGAATGAAATCCTAGAACCATGCTTCTATGAATCGTAGAAACGTCAGAACGCTTACCTCAATCGATCCGAGGCCTGTATCAATTAAAGAACTCGTCTGATCACGAAAGGGAGGAAGAATACCTCGCCCTTTACACGTATCCACACCTCGGGATGGATTCCAACGGTTGGAACTTGTCTGCTAGGACCCGAATCAGTTATTCGGTATGATGCTTCGAGAAAACGAGACTTGGAAACTCTTGGATCCTTTTGGATCTCACCAAAAGCTCTCCAAGCTCTGTACCAGACGACTCCCAAAGTCACTTCATCAATTAGGATTTTAATCTCCTTCTTATAAGGTGATTTAACCCTAATTCGGTCTAATTTTCGAAAAATCCGAAACCCGGAACGGACGGTCCAAAAAAGCACTTGGATTGTCCGTTCCAGCATGTAGAACGGACGGCCTGACATAACGTGGACCGTCCATTCCACCACGTAGAACGGATGGTCTGCGTCTTAACGTGGACCGTCCGTTCCAGTCTCCAAAATGGACGGACCACGCGTCTAGACCGTCGGGTCTGGGCCGTCCGGGCTGAACGTTCCGGTCACGTTCCGGTCCGTCCGGTTTGGACCCTTCCGACTCGGTTCTTCGTCGTTTTCTCTCGTGCATTTGTCCTTCCTGTTGGGTTCCCTGCGGGTTCCTAGCATGCGATCTCATCGATCTAGGATTTGGATTCTAGGTTTCACGCAGCGGAAGGAAAAATCTAAACCTAGCCAAACGTCACACAAAACCAATTGTGCAATAACCCGAACAATCGTGTATATCGTCGTGGGATTCGAATACTTACCTCGTTCTTTCAAGATCTGGAAGTATCAATCGATCCAGGGCCTGTTTTAATCACCAAGAGTTGAAAGCACAACTCCTCTACACGTATCCACACCGGCGGGATGAATTTCAACAGTTTGGAACGTATCTGCTAGGATTTGTGAAGAGAAAACGATGTCCTTGACTTGGAATCGATATTCCAATCACTAGAACTCAAAATCAAGCTTCTCTAAGCTCTCATGAGAGTCTAGGACGTCTGAGGTTCATTCTCTAGGGTTTGTGGCGGCTCTCTCATTAATTAGAATTGCCCAAAACCCTTAAAACGCGAAATAGGAAATCTGCCCGAAAGTCGGACCGTCCGGTCTAGGTCTTGGACCAGACGATATCTGTGGATGTCAATGAGTATGTCTCTAACTATGAGACATCAGATGCACTCAGGAACGAAGACAACTCGACGTTTCTAGAAGAAGACAACTCAGCAAACACAAATGGAAAGTATACAATGCAGAAGATTCAACACGAAGAAGGAAACAAGTAAATTTAGCTTTATAATATTCGCGGAACGGACGTTCCGCTTTCCCTCGCACAAGGGACGGTCTTGATGCCTGGACCGTCCGGTCCACACTTGGACCGGACGGTCTGGCCCTTTGCGGAATGATCGGTCCGTTCTTCAGCGGAACGGACGGACTGACATGGCTGGACCGGACGGTCTGTGTTGGTTATGATGCTCTAGGATGATCCGTGATATGACATTTTGACTTTGTATTGATTC
>NW_010966774.1:675312-675779 GCF_000463585.1 Tarenaya hassleriana
GTGTGTGACCCTGTAGGCCCATTCGAAGTGGTAGTGGCTTCGGAAACCCTTTTCCGAACCACAAGTCATGGTTAGCCTCTAGCAAGACGCCATTACCACCCACCTAGAATAGAGTTAGAGGTGATCTAACAAAGCCATTCAGAGTTCGAGTTCTGATCCTTTGTCTCACGATGTCGTATGTTGAACAAGGGCATGGTATGAGCCACCCTTCAAGTTCAACCGCTTACTCGTCTAGGTAAACCGACTGATAAAATAGATGTACATTCATCTATAGCGTGGCCATGCATTTTCACAGTTCGATTTCCACGAGGAGCCCAGCGACATCTCTCCTGCGTAGGAGGTGACAAGTCCCGTATTGCATGTCTACTATCTTCATATGATTCGTGAACGTATTTGAGCAACGCCGTTATGATCATCCGGTTAAAGACGACGTTTGACGCAGTCAAGACACGTCACTCCTCATATCA
>NW_010966774.1:679055-687240 GCF_000463585.1 Tarenaya hassleriana
AAGTTGGCCTCTATAACGAAGATACCAGAAGTTGAAGCTTCTGCAAGCTTCTTCTTCCTTTGATCTTCCAGGTAGAGTCTGCAATTTCTATACCAATGCCCAACAGCATGACAGAAATAACACTATTCCTTCTTGGGTTTAGGCTTAGGCTTAGTGACAACACTTTTCACTTTCCTCTTGCCCTTACCTTTTGAAACGCTTCCTTTTGTTGGAACTCTTTCCAACAACCACCATATCATTCTTCCCTTGGCTCCCCAGCTTTCTCTTGGAATGACATATTCAACTGATCAACCATCAATGAATTGTCCATGTCAGGTTCATCCTCTGGAACGGCTTCTTCCAGCACGTAGAGCTTCCGCTCATGCCTGAGAACAATTCTCAGGTTGCGGTACCAGTCGAGAAAGTTTCCACCAGTGAGTCTCTCCCGATCCAGGATGGATCGCATGGAGAGATTAGCCAGATTATCTGCAGCAGTCATATTCTACAGAAAAAGACAAAACAAAAGACATAAAACATGCAAGTCGCTTAGTACACATGCTAACACAGATAATATATGCAATATGACAGGCTCCCACTAAGAAAAACACTCTCAAAGAGTTTCCAAGTGAGCTAGAATCCATATTTCACATGGTTTTGAGTCAGCTAGGGCATGACGCTCAAAACCATGCTATTTAGGTAGACAACACTTTGTCAATCACATCCTATGTGATTCCTAGATGTGTATGGGATAGTGATACACTATCACTGCATGTTCCTCATCTCATCCTTACCATTAGGTCCAAGTCCGACTTGATAACCCAATTCAAGCTCAACCATATTCGAGCTATGAGAATCACGATTTCTCCATACTGCCTCACCAAGATAGTCAGGCACGCTCAGCTAGGGCATGACCCGTAACCATGACGATCGAGGCCTTGACAGTTGCTCTACTAATGGGCGGTAATAGCTTGAGATTAAACATGAGGCTTCATTTGTCTTGAACACCAGGATACCTTGACCGAATTCAAGTCATTCCAGTCAAGTTGTTCTGATCAACTCAGATGAACTACTCTTAGTTCGTTTGAGTCGTCTGTATACAGAATCTCTTGGCCAAACAACATTTGTTTGCCTTAGATTCGATACCAGAATCCTCTGAATATCCTAATTCAGATATTTGATTCGAGACAACAATTGCACAATCAAAACTCTGAATTCTGGATTGTCATCAAGCTTGGTCTTATGTGAGGCTTTGATTCCTATTCTGATAATTGATCCGACACAACGATTGTTCGATCAAAAACCTGAATTTTCGGAATCCCGGATTGTCCGAGGTCCAGAGCGATCGTCGGTTTAATTTTTGAAAAATCCGAAAACCGGAATGGACGGTCCAGAAGAGCACGTGGACCGTCCGTTCTAGCAAGCCAGAACGGACGGTCTGCCTCTAATGGTCTGTCCGTTCCCGATCGTCATGGAACGGACGGTCTGCCATCCGTGGACTGTCCGTTCCAGACCTTCTGGAATGGATGACCGAATGCAGACCGACCCCGAAGACCGAACGTTCCATCAGACCCAGACCGGACGGTCCAAAGACCAGACCGGACGGTCGGTCGAACGTAATCCAAAATTCTCTTCTGGTCATCGGTCCAGACCGGTCGGTCCAACCCTTGGACCGGTCGGTCTGACTTAATTTTGACCTAAAAGAATAAGCGTCGTCATGCGTAGACCGATCGGTCTACACTCTAGACCAATCGGTCCATACGATAGACAGACTTCGGATCTCGATTTTGGGTCCCGTAAACTAGGGTTTTCATCCCCGTTTCGACGCACCATCAAGCCTCCCAAGAACCACATCCATGCATCATTCAACAATCAAAATCATCAAACAAGCATAGATCTCATGTTTACATGCATTCTAACCATTAAAACCATGAAAAACATGCATAGATCAATAGTCTACATGCATTCTAACAATTAAAATCATGCAAACCTGCAAAGATCTATTGTTTACATGAACTTTAACAATTAAAATCATGCAAACAAGCAACAGGCACGACGATATACAGAGAACCAGGCTGTGATACCACTGTTGGGTTCCCTGCGGATTCCTAGCATGCGATCTCATCGATCTAGGGTTTGGATTCTAGGTTTCACGCAGCGGAAGGAAAAATCTAAACCTAGCCAAACGTCACACAAAACCAATTGTGCAATAACCCGAACAATCGTGTATATCGTCGTGACATTCGAATACTTACCTCGTTCTTTCAAGATCTGAAAGTATCAATCGATCCAGGGCCTGTTTTAATCACCAAGAGTTGAAAGCACAACTCCTCTACACGTATCCACACCGGCGAGATGAATTCCAACAGTTTGGAACGTATCTGCTAGGATTTGTGAAGAGAAAACGATGTCCTTGACTTGGAATCGATATTCCAATCACTAGAACTCAAAATCAAGCTTCTCTAAGCTCTCATGAGAGTCTAGGTCGTCTGAGGTTCATTCTCTAGGGTTTGTGGTGGCTCTCTCATTAATTAGAATTGCCCAAAACCCTTAAAACGCGAAATAGGAAATCTGCCCGAAAGTCGGACCGTCCGGTCTAGGTCTTGGACCGGACGGTCTGGCTTTCCACGCGGAACGGACGTTCCGCTTTCCCTCGCAGAACGGCCCGGCTTGATGCCTGGACCCCAGGTCTGGACCAGACGGTCTGGTGCTTGCGGAACGATCGGTCCGTTCTTCAGCGGAACGGACGGACTGACATGGCTGGACTGGACCGGACGGTCTGGCCGTCTGAAACACTTCCAGCTCGTTCCGTGGCTCCTTTCTCGCGTCGTTCTCTTCACGTGTGATCCATCCCTAATGGTGTGTGACCCTGTAGGCCCATTCGAAGTGGTAGTGGCTTTGGAAACCCTTTCCCGAACCACAAGTCATGGTTAGCCTCTAGCAAGACGCCATGACCACCCACCTAGAATAGAGTTAGAGGTGATCTAACAAAGCCATTCATAGTTCGAGTTCTGATCCTTTGTCTCACGATGTCGTATGTTGAACAAGGGCATGGTATGAGCCACCCTTCAAGTTCAACCGCTTACTCGTCTAGGCAAACCGACTGATAAAATAGATGTACATTCATCTATAGCGTGGCCACACATTTTCACAGTTCGATTTCCACGAGGGGCCCAGCGACATCTCTCCTGCGTTGGAGGTGACAAGTCCCATATTGCATGTCTACTATCTGCATATGATTCGTGAACGTAACTGAGCAACGCCGTTATGATCATCCGGTTAAAGACGACGTTTGACGCAGTCAAGACACGTCACTCCTCATATCAGATACTCTAGACATCTCAGGTCTGAGGATCCAAGAACGAACCGCTGTATGAGATTCAAGTCATGACTCATGTCCATGTGACAATCTCATGCGGGTCATCCAGTAACTCGTTCCAAATGAGAACCCATGATTGTGATTTGCATCCAATGCACATGATCATAATCATCTATCACACATCATGCTTGTCTTAATTCATCATTGTTCCCATAATGATAATTGACCAGGGAGTTTAGAATCATCTGCAATGATTCAAGGATATTTACCGTAATATAACAAACATGCTAATCATATAACGGGAAAAGTAATGCATTCATAAACCAATGAATCAATACATAGTCAAAATATCATATCACGGATCATCGTAGAGCATTACAACCAACACTTCCCTACGTGTGTGACCCTGTAGGCTCATTCGATATAGCAGTATAATCCGAAATCTCTATTCCGGATTTACAAGTCATAGGCGGTCTCTCGAATAGAGTTTGTTCGTGATCTTACGAACGCCAGAGATGGTTCCGGCTGATGATCCTTTTGTATCGTGATATCATATGACGAACATAAGGCATGGACAAGCCACCTTATCTGATTCGACTGCTTTCTCGTTCACTGAGTTCGACTGTCTGAAATAGACGACGCTCGTCTATAGTGCGGCCACACATTCCTACAGTCTCGCTCACACGAGGGGTCCACCGATATCTCTCTCTTTTACGAGAGGTACAAATCCCGTCTTGACTATCTACAATCCAGCACATGATTCGTTTCGTACCTGATACAGGCCTTTATAGTCCTCCTGTTATGCAGGACGTTTGACGTATTCAAAGCACGCAACTCCTCATGTTGGATTCCGCCATATGAGATTCAAGTCATGACGCTAGTCCATGTGACAACCTCATGCGGGTCAATCCAGTATTCTGTTCTCCAACGAATACCTATGACTGTGATCGTATCCAATACCTATGATCATCTATATGATCATCAATCACACATCATACTAGTCTTAGTATATCATTATTCCCACAATGATACATGACTAGGGAGTTTAGTATTGTTCATAACAATACATGGATTTCATAACATATTAAAGCATGCACAATACCTAATGAATCAAACACTAATCCATAAAACCATAGAAAGTGTCAATACATCAAATGTATCATAATAAAGCTCGCATAACAGCACATCATAGAGAATTGAACCAATAGTTACAAAAATAAGAGAAGTGCATAGCGGAAGCATAGTGATGAGATCAAGATATTCCAACATTATGTGGGACAATGGTGAAATATTCATTCAACCTTACTTTGAATTCGAGGATGAATTCACTTTAAAGGGGTGGATTGTGATAACCCAAAAAAAAATGGTTGATCTGCCGGACCAGAATTTGGTCCGAGGTTGACCAACCGAGCTGACCAAAATTTTGGTCCGAACGTGTTTGATCTGTTTGGTCCGCCAGATCAAGAATTGGTTCAGGGCTGACCAAACCCAGTTGACCAAGAGAGACCGCCGGACCAAGAGTAAAAGAGGACGGATCAAAGGAATCTTTGGTCCGGAGCTAACCCAATTTTGGTCCGCCGGACTAGACCTGGGAGAGTCATCTCATGGTCAAATCCTTTCACCCGAGCTCGCCACCTCCTGCTTCGTTCTCCGTCGAGTTTTTACCCCCTTGTGCCACGTCGTGCTTGCTCAAACTTCTCTTTCACACTTCTTTTTCCTTTTCTTCTGGGGATAAGTTTGAACTCTCTCGTTCTCTTCCCCACTCTCTCACGCTCTCTCTCTCTCTCTCTCTCAAGAACTCTATGAAATTTTACAGAGTGATTCATCGCGTCTTGAACTCGATTCGTGGTGAATCTGAGCGTGTCAAAGCAGGAAAAGAGGACTAGAACACGTCCCAGCCATCAGAGAACATCGATGAAGCCATTGGTGAGTGAATTGGGTTTAAGTCGAAAATTTCAATTTCATTGATTTCAGAGTTTTATGAGTTTCTCGTGCATGCTTGATACTTGATTCTTGTTCTTTGATTGATTTTGATTGTTTTGAGCCATTACTCATTGATTTTTTAGATGTTTTGAGTGATTTGAAGAATTTTCGAAATTTGGTCTGAGGCTGACTGGAAGCTGGTCTGCCAGACCCGGAGTTTCAGACGAAAAAAAAATGTCGAGAGGTTGAAGACGGAGTTGGTCCGCCGGACCAAGATTTTGGTCCGGGTGGACCGGACAAAAAAAACCTTTGGTCCGCCGAACCAGGATTTTGGTCTGGGACTAACCAACCCTGGCTGACCAAATTGAGTCCGGAGGACTAGAAGAAAAATGAAGAGGAAGACGAAAAGAGTTGGTCCGTGGGTGACCAAATGACCCAAATGTCTGGAGCGGTCCGGAGTTCAGTCCGGATCCAACCAGACTAATCCTCGACCGAGCCCAATCAACCTAAACTAAAATAAAGGAGTGTCGAGGTTGACATATCCTAAAACTTCACGGCAAGTCCTAAACTATGAAACGAAAGGAGTCGGTAATCCGGATGGATCGGAACCCGATTTAATCGTTTTGGAGGTTAAAAAGTATTAAAAATGAAAAAGACTTAAAAGACATTCACTACAAAAAAACAGTCATATAGTTACGAAAAATACATCGCAAATATAAAGGAAATCCATCGCAATTAAGAATTTGCGACGAAATGCGACGGACTTATTTCCGTCGCTATAGTGCTGTCGCAAACGCATAACGGTCGTTAATCTGCCACAGTTATGCGACGGAAATATTTTAAAATTTTTTAAAAAAATATTAAAAAATTATATACTATATATACACATACATATATACATTTTTATGTACACATACACCTATATACACATACAATCATATACATACATTACACACATACAAATGTACATACACATATTTCACATACACATACACACATATATACACATATTTTCATATACACATACACATATATACATAAATACACACATACACATTCACACATATACACATATACACACATATATACATACATAAATACTCATACACATATCACATACACGTACATTTCACAAACACATACATATAAATACACACATATTGTAATAACCCATAAATTCAACTTTGAAACCGAATTTTAGAAAATCAGATATGAGCCATAAAAATGTCCCTAAAATATTGAATTAGACTCTAACCAAGTTGACCCGAAGGATTAGACCGAAACGAGCGAGAAAAACGGGCGGAAAGTTGGTCGGACCGTCCGGTCTGGGAAGTAGAGCGTTCGGTCTGGGAGGTGCAGACCGTCCGGTCTGCCTAGCCGGACCGTCCGGTTTGAGGTCGCGGAATCGGATTCTCACGCGCCGCCACCTGCAGCTTCGCCATGCAGCCGCCTCTCCCACCCTTGGCCACCTCCTGCTTCTTCTGGGACGCGAGAACTGCCCTAAGCCCGCCCATTTCGCAGTTCTTCGCCTCTCACTTCGCTCTCTCACTCCCCCACAAACTCTCTCAAATTCCGAATCTTCAATCCTTGATTGGAGCTTCGATTTCAGTCGAAATCAAACGAGGAACGCATAAATCAACCCTACAGAACATCCCCAACGAAACCCCAAGCTCGAATTTGAGCTAAGTGAGTGTTTCGGATGATGCCCAAAAATGATAGTCAAATTGAAAATGGATATTTGCGTGGATTGAGTGCAAATTGCATGAAATTTATTGTAGATTTGAGTTCCTGATGTTACTAGGATCATTTTGGGGTATAGATTGTTGAATTTGGTGCAAAAACATGAAACCCGAGATTTTTCGGAGCACTAGACCGGACGAACCACTAGTGGACCGTCCGTTCAAGGGTTTGCAGGGTTCGGGGAAGAAGACGAAGCTGGACTGTCCGTTCCAGTTCGTCAGACCGTCCGGACTATAACCTTCAGTCCGTCCGGACCGGAAACCACAGACCGTCCGGACTGGGACCCTCGATCCGTTCGGACCAACACCCACAGTCCGTTCGGACTGGAACCTTCAGTCCGTCCGGTCCGGGATGGGCAGTCCGTCCATTCTAGGTCTGTGTTCTCTTGGTTTGCCTCGTTTCTTCGGATCGAGCGGGATCCGATGCTACCGACCCTATACGTGACCTACCCTGACCCATTCCTTACCCGTATTTCATGAAACTCGAATGAAACAACCTACGGTAAGTAAAACCTTCGGAACGAGTTGAATTGGTAATCCGAGATGGTCGGAACCCAATTTGATCGGATCGGAGGATAAAAGAATAGAATGCACGTAAAGGAATCGATATACCAAAAATGACAAGTAAGGACGTACGTATATATGCTTAAAGTATAATGATATACGAGTGTGTGTGATTGGGGAAATCGGGTAGTTGGCATGGCGTGAGACTTTATTCCGGAGGGCCAGGATAAGGTTGAGCGTGTGATTGTAGCGGGTTGATATGATATTCCGATGATTTCATTGGCTGAGATCTCCCCTTTATGATCTCTGATCCGGGTCGGGTTTCATATTGAGGAGGCATGATTGTGATTGATTGTCCACAGGCAGAGCTTGGAGCCGATGATACACGTGATAGTCTTGAGTGATTCGACTATCACGGGGTTGAGGAAATCCTACGGTTACACTGTAACCGCGCCAACGTTCCACTAGCTATGGAACGGGATCGAGATTGAGTGATTCTTCCGGCAGAGACTGGCAATACATTTACCCGTGACTCGGGATTGAGCGATTCTCCCGATGAGGTTATGCGAAGGAACTCAGAAAGACCTGAGCTCGGGTCCAATGAGTTTCTCCGTGGCGGACGGCCGGCGAGAGGTTGTCAGTTGTGTACTGACTTCGCTCGACATAGTCGGTGGTGGCCTGGAGGAGGCACCTGGCGCTCTGGTATCGAGAGGTGACATCGATA
>NW_010966774.1:687250-694133 GCF_000463585.1 Tarenaya hassleriana
CAACCGCAACCGATGCGGTACAACGAGTCGAATTCGCTCGACATAGTCGATGGTGGCCTGGAGGAGGCACCTGGCGCTCTGGTATCGAGAGGTGACATCGATATCAGAGGGGATGGTTGATGTATCATGTTTTATGGAGTAGGGATTTGGATGATGTGTTTTATTGTTCCGGCGATTGCCGAGGAGAGTGGGGGATGTGCGTTGCACATGGAGCGTCTTTACCCACGTGTGTGATGCACACGTGGAGATGATTTGACGGTACGGTTATTATTGAGAGACCCGATGGGTCGAGTTATGACTTGTGTACATATGTCCTAGACTGGTGAGACCAGATCCTTGCGGTATCCTATGTGTGCGATGCACATAGAGATGATTTAACGGTTATGTCTGATGACTTGTCATTTGGACTGAGTGTGTGTGATAAGTGAATTATATGTGCGATTGAGTGAGCGATGTTTGATGGCATGGAATGTGTGTATATATACGCATACACTTATATGTACTGTGTGTATAATATTGCTTGTGTTTGGCCATTTGCAATTTGAGTATGATCTTCGGGTCTAACCCGAAGTACTCACTAAGCACGTAGCTTATGGACGTTGTTATGCAACGTTTCAGGCACGGAGCAGTATTGGCAGCGGCAGGACGAGGGTACTGGTGACACGTGAGGAGTTTATCTGGATCATGTACTTTCCTTTCTTTGGACTTATGTTGGTTTGTACGGGCGGTGACTTGACTTTGTATTATATTATAGTTACCGTCTTTATGATGGTGTGTATACTACCGTACGTGGGTTTGTAAATATATACTTGTTTTCCGCGGCGTGTGTAAATAAATAAAATATTTTTAAATTTCCGCTATTTATTTATATGTTTGAGCGTCCATGTGGCACAACTCGTGAGCGGGAGACGGGTTACGGTGTCACACATATACACATATATACATATATTCATATACACATACAATGACATATACAATACACATACACATTCACATTCACATACATATACACACATATACACATTCACACGTACATATACACATTCACTTACACACACATACACACACACATGCACAAACACATCAAATACATATATATATATATACGTAAATAAATATATATATATATATATATTATCTTATGGGAGAGATTCGGCGACCATTGGAGAGATTTAGAAGAAATTTGGTGTTTTTTATTTTTTTATCGAAAATTTTTTAAGGCTGATGAAGAAGACGACTCATGATTTTATATTGCGTTTTACGATGGAAATTTTCGTCGCAATCCGTCACAAAATAAAATTAATTCACGCGCCCAAAATTCAAAAATTTCATCGAAAAACGAAACAAAATACATTGCGACAGAATTTTTCGTCGCAATCCGTCGTAATTTTTATTTTCTGTCGCAAATTATCTGTTTTTTTATTGTGACAGAATTATCCGTCGCAAACCGTAGCAAATTGCGACGGATTTTGCGACTGTTTGCGACGTATAATTTTTTTCTACATTTTGTCGTAGAATCGTCACATTCCGTCGCAAATTTCATCGCGACATAAATTTTCGTCGCAAATTCAGTCGCTATATGCAGGTTTTTTTGTGGTGATTATGTGTGTGTAATTATGTGAATAAATGTATAATGAATGTATAAATAGTATATCTGACCAATTACCTAAACCCAAGACTTGTAATTATTAATAAATGGAGAATGTGTATATGCATGAATAATGATTGGAATGTGTGACTGCCTGTGATTGAGGGTACTGAATTGGGATAGGTTGCACGACGTTAGGCAATATAACGAATGGGTACAGATATTGTCTAGCGTGTGACTGTAGACAGTGTATGTTATTGATTGTTATTCCGATAAGTGCGATGAGTGGATGCTCAGTCGTACGGCAGTCGATTCGGGCCGAATGTCATACAGATGAGATACGATTGTGTTTGTAGCGATGAAAGATCGGACTAACGTCCTGAGGGACGGTGAGAGCAGCCAAAGATCTACGTAGTCTGTACCGGTTGATGATGTAGTCAGTACAGATGCGTAGAGAGGTGACACGGTTCGTCGGTAACCGCGCCAACGTTCCATCGACCATGGAACGGTATCGGGAGTTTCTTGTGTCCCTCGATAGTAGGCAATGAAACCCGTGATCGAGTTGTTGCGTGTGTCCCCTGATCACGAGGTGTTACGAAATACTCTAAAAGGCTGAGCTCGAGCCTGATGAGAAATTCCGCGGCGGATGATCGGCGAGGGGGAGTTAGCATAGATCTGCTCTGTCCGACAGTCAAGTCTTGATATCGAGAGGGTTATATCAGTATCAAGAAGGTGGAGATCGGTGATGAGTTTACAATTTCAGAAAAACGATGGTGTTTTTATTATTCTGATGATAACCGAGGAGAGGAGATGTTGTGTTATGCACATGGAGAGTCCTGATCTACGTGTGTAATGCACACGTAGAGATGAATTGACGATATTGACGGTAAAGACCGAAAGCGTCGAGTTATTACTTGTATCTTCGACGAGAGAGCAGGTAAGTGGATGACCTGAAGTTGTGTGTCGGGATACGCGGAGATGATTTGACGGTTGTTGTCCAATAATGACTATCCTTCGGACCGATTGAGATTGTTTTAATGGTTAATTGTGTTGATGATTGTGAACATTGCGTGCATATATATATATATGTATTTGTTTGGCCAATTTCAATGAGTGAGGTGTTCGGGTTACACCCGAATCGCTCGCTAAATATGTAGCTTAGGACATTGTTATGCAATGTTTCAGGTTAGAAAAATCGTGAGGGATTCGAGATGGAAAAGTGACCAAATGCCCGTCTCAGAGGGATGTTCTCAAAGAGGACCACAATGGAAGCTAAGGCAGACTATATTTGACGGAGCTCGTGAAGATTCTAAGTTAGGCAGATTCTTGTTTTACCTGATTGGTAGTGTAGTTTTACGAATTTCGTATTTTCTGTCATTGTATACACTATCCTTTGTATTTGTTTATGCTACAAATTAATGTGAATAAAAAGTTTTTAATCTCGCGTATTTTCGATAATTACGTTTCATTTTTCGTTGGTCATGTGACGCAGTTCGATTTCTGCAGGATACGGATTGCGAGCGTCACAACATTGGTCTTAGATGTTAGTGCAAGTATTGGCACGTGCTGTTTTGGTTGTTAAAAGGTTGTTGCAGGTTCAACAACCTATGAGAGATTTCAGGAGAAGAATCCGGCGAAGATTGCACTCGAGCAAATCTGAGGTACAACTGACGAGATTCAGATAAAGTCAAAGACTGAAGAGATAAAGTTAAAGGATGAAGAGATAGAGTCAATAACAAGAGATAAGGCAAGATCCTGAAGATAGACACGAAATCAGCAAGAATCAAGGTGAAGTCTATCAAATCAATTCGTGAAGATCTGAGGCAAACTGGAGGAGGCTATATAAGGGAGACAAGATGCATATCAAGCGGTACAGAGAGAAAGAGCATATTTTCTGAGTCTATTTCGTTAAGTGAGTGTGTTCTCATTATTTGGTGAGTGCGAGTCTGAGAGGGAGATCAAGAATGGCGAAAGGCCGTGAACGGACTAGCGGGTGGAAATAGATCAAACGTAGTGAACGCAAGAGTCGACGAGTGCGATCATACCAGCACTAATGCACCGGATCCCATCAGAACTCCGCAGTGAAGTGTGCTTGGGCGAGAGTAGTACTAGGATGGATGACCTCCTGGGAAGTCCTCGTGTTGTACCCTTTCTTTTCCTTTTGTCGTCGCATCTCATTTCGATGTTCTGTCCGCACATGGTTTTTTACCTCCAAATAATTCTTACTTTTATTGTAATATTTGATTAATATTTTTTATTTTTCACACCTCGTTTCGGGTTAACGGAGACGATAACCGTTGTCTTGTTTGATAAATTCTAATGCAATACCCGATTGCACGTGTTGCGTCATTTTTTCCACCGGATCTCGTTCTCGTTCCACCGATGTTCGTTTGTTCGGCATGGGTTTGTTCTGTTGTTGTTTGTTCTAGTCGGAAATGGTACGAGAACCAAACCGTTGAAAAAAAACTGGAGAACTCAGATTTCGCGGCTATATTTTGCTGGGTCAAGAATGGCGAAAGGCCGTGAACGGACTAGCGGGTGAAAATAGATAAAACGTAGTGAACGCAAGAGTCGACGAGTGCAATCATACCAGCACTAATGCATCGGATCCCATCAGACCTCCGCAGTGAAGCGTGCTTGGGCGAGAGTAGTACTAGGATGGATGACCTCCTGGGAAGTCCTCGTGTTGCACCCTTTCTTTTTCTTTTGTCGTCGCATCTCGTTTCGATGTTATGTCCGCACATGGTTTTTTATCTCCAAATAATTCTTACTTTTATTGTAATATTTGATTGATGTTTTTTATTTTTCACACCTCGTTTCGGGTTAACGGAGACGATAACCATTGTCTTGTTTGATAAATTCTAATGCAATCCCCGGTCGCACGTGTTGCGTCATTTTTTCCACCGGATTTCGTTCCACCGATGTTCGTTTGTTGGGCATGGATTTGTTCTGTTGTTGATTGTTCTAGGCGGAAATGGTACGAGAACCAAACCGTTGAAAAAAAACAGGAGAACTCAGATTTCGCGGCTATATTTTTCGGGGTCAAGAATAGCGAAAGGCCGTGAACGGACTAGCGGGTGAAAATAGATCAAACGTAGTGAACGCAAGAGTCGACGAGTGCGATCATACCAGCACTAATGCACCGGATCCCATCAGAACTCCGCAGTGAAGCGTGCTTGGGCGAGAGTAGTACTAGGATGGATGACCTCCTGGGAAGTCCTCGTGTTGCACCCTTTTTTTTCCTTTTGTGCATCTCGTTTCGATGTTCTGTCCGCACATGGTTTTTTATCTCCAAATAATTCTTACTTTTATTGTAATATTTGATTGATATTTTTTTATTTTTCACACCTCGTTTCGGGTTAACGGAGCCGATAACCGTTGTCTTGTTTGATAAATTCTAATGCAATACCCGGTCGCACGTGTTGCGTCATTTTTTCCACCGGATTTCGTTCCACCGATGTTCGTTTGTTGGGCATGGATTTGTTCTGTTGTTGTTTATTCTAGGCAGAAATGGTACGAGAACCAAACCGTTGAAAAAAAATCGGAGAACTCAGATTTCGCGGCTATATTTTGCGGGGTCAAGAATGGCGAAAGGCCGTGAACGGATTAGCGGGTGAAAATAGATAAAACGTAGTGAACGCAAGAGTCGACGAGTGCGATCATACCAGCACTAATGCACCAGATCCCATCAGAACTCCGCAGTGAAGTGTGCTTGGGCGAGAGTAGTACTAGGATGGATGACCTCCTGGGAAGTCTTCGTGTTGTACCCTTTCTTTTCCTTTTGTCGTCGCATCTCATTTCGATGTTCTGTCCGCACTCATTAGAACTCAACCTGGTGATAAGAGACACAAACCAATATCCGATGCAAAAAAAAAAAGAAAGGAAAGAAGAACTAACCTGAACGAAAAACTCGGGTTGCCTCCCGTGAGCGCTTGTTTAATGTCTTTAGCTCGACCCATCTTACTCAAATAGGAGGGGGTTCTGGGGGAATGGGTCTTGGAGGAATGGTTTTAAGTGGAATGAGGTTGGATGAGACAAATTCATCTGATTTGGCGTGGCTTCGATCGAAGTGATGTAGCTCTTGATTTACCTTACTGACCGACCGAAACTTGAGGTGTGGTAATTGGGGGTCAACATGGAAGTCGGATGAAAGAGGTGGTGGATCTCCTTGAATAACAGTTTGGGGGACTGCTCGACTCGAGATGGGAATAGTCTCAGACGAGTAAACAACCAGTTCAACCTTATGTGATTTCACATCGAATTTTTGCTTTTGTGAACATGGTTGATCAAACTGAAAGTCTTTCTTGTGTTTCTTCAGGCGTGAAGGAAATGGAACCGGTGGTGGTCTTGGCGGTGGAGGCACATACTTTGGTTCTATCTCCTCACAATTCAAGCTCAAATGCTCATCTGTGGTCAAAGAGTTAGGTTTATAATCCAAATACGCATTAGAACACTTACCTTTCTTGATGACTTGTTGTGTGCCTAACTCAGATTGCTCCACATCCTTCAGTGGTATGGTGTTAAGGTACTCTCCAGGATCAATTTCTGTTTGTTCCGTGAGAGTTTCTTGCGACCACACTGATGAGGAGATAAGATTAGCGAGTCGATTGTTAATGAGCTCGAGTCGCGAATTCACATCCCTCATGAAGCCCTTTAGCTCATTAAAAATGTTCTCCTGTTTCTGCAAAACCTGAATAAACATGTATTTTATATCAGAATCTACCTCTTGTTGAGTTTGAAGTAGTGGATAAACGTACGCCTCCTGAGGTGGTTCTTCAAAATGGTAGTATGCCTCATAACCCTGATCGTAGTGAAATGGGGATCTAGGCTGATACGCTTGAAATTCATAGGATCCATGATTCTGGTGGTCATTGAAATCCCAATGTGGAGCATTTGGAGCATATGAGTCATAGGAGAAATTTGGATAGTTCGTCCAACCGGGATTAAAAGAGTTGTCATACAGCACATCGTTCATGAGATATCTCATATCCATAATTCTCTACTCATGCTCTTGGAGAGGGTATACCTGCACACACTAAAGAAACCAAGGAGAAAAAGGAGACAACGGAAAGACGCAAAACACACAAAAAAAAAAAACCAAAGACTCAAGAAAATTGAAAAACAAACAATGACACAAAAGACTCAGAAAACAAGACTCCGGAAAGGACTAAGACCTAGACTCAAAGGAATCTCTATCGTAGCGCTAAACTATTCCCCGGCAACGGCGCCAAAAACTTGATAACGCAAATCTAGGTATAGAAATAATGCTCAAGTGATAAAAACCTAGATACAGCG
>NW_010966774.1:697878-699364 GCF_000463585.1 Tarenaya hassleriana
CCTGGCCAAGGCATCCTGCTTCTACCACCCCACCATCAGGTATTTCCATTAGTTTCTGGTCTGCTGCTTGTTTGCTAAACACACTGCCAGCCAGGTTTCGATGACAGACCTCGCACTCATTCGGTATGCCCTCAAGGACCTGTTCGAGGGTGACGCCTGGGATATGAACAGAGTTGATATGGAGAACAATGTTACATGCAAGAAATGTTGCGAAACGTTTCTGGGCAGAAGCGGTAAGTACGGCATGCTACCTTGTCAACCGCATCCATATCAGACCAGGGACGGCCAAAACTCCATATGAAATATGGAAAGGTAAGACCCCTCCTCTGAAGTTTATTCATATATTTGGTTGTCGATGTTTTGTGTTGAATGATCGAGAATACAGAGGGAAGTTCGATGCCAAAAGTGATGAATGTATGTTCTTGGGTTACGCAATGAATTCTGCTGCCTATCGAGTATACAATTTGCGCACTAGAACGATTATGGAATCAGCTAATGTTGTCTTTGATGAGGAACACAGTGCAGATCAGAGTGAAGTCCCGCTGAAACTACTTCACGATGTACCCAGTGAGCACTCGGTAGGAAAACAGAGTGACAATGCAGAAGTTGAGAACAAGGACGAAGATCTGGAAATTGATCCTACACCTACAGTTCACAGGAATCATTCCGAAGATGATGTGATAGGAAATGTACTCGATCCCATGCGTACACGAGGTAAGAGGATAAATTACCAAGATATGGTACGTTTTGTGTGTTTTTCTTCGCAGAATGAACCTTCCCGAGTGGATGAAGCACTGAAGGACGAATTCTGGGTAAAGGCAATGCACGATGAGCTGGAGCAATTTGTGAGGAATGATGTGTGGTATCTTGTTCCCCGACCAGATCACATTAATGTGATTGGAACGAAATGGATTTTCAAAAACAAAACGAATGAGTCGGGAGAAGTAGTTCGAAATAAAGCCAGGTTAGTTGCACAAGGATACACACAAGTTGAAGGTATTGACTTCGATGAAACTTTTGCACCCGTTGCTCGACTAGAGTCTATTAGATTGCTGCTTGGCATTGCGTGTTTTCTTGGTTTTAAGTTGTTTCAGATGGATGTCAAGAGTGCATTTCTCAATGGTGTAATCCAAGAAGAAGTGTACGTCGAACAACCTGCTGGTTTTGAGGATCCACATTTTCCCACTCACGTGTACAGATTAAAGAAAGCTCTCTACGGGTTAAAACAAGCCCCTCGGGCATGGTATGATCGATTAGCCAGCTTTCTACTCGAGAACGGCTACAAAAGAGGGGGAGTAGACAAAACGTTGTTTATCCATAATTCGGACGATGTACTATTAGTAGTACAAATCTATGTGGATGATATCGTGTTTCGATCTACATCCAGTCAAAGGTTGACTGGTTTGTTCAAACAATGACTGCTGAGTTTGAGATGAGTATGTTTGGAGAACTCAGTTACTTTCTGGGATTACAGGTCAAGCAAGAC
>NW_010966774.1:699670-701659 GCF_000463585.1 Tarenaya hassleriana
AGATATCAAGCAAAGCCTAAGAAGTCTCACCTTCTAGCAGTAAAAAGGATAATCAAGTATGTCAAAGGCACAGTTGATTATGGGCTGCATTACACAAAGGATACGAGTACGCATCTAGTAGGATACTGTGATGCAGATTGGGGAGGAAATACGGATGATCGAAAAAGCACATCAGGAGGATGTTTCTTTTTGGATAACAATCTCATATCATGGCACAGCAAGAAACAAAATTCAACATCATTATCCACTGCTGAAGCCGAATACATCGCACTGGGAAGTTGCTGTACTCAACTAATGTGGATGAAGCAAATGCTGACTGACTATGGAATTGACACTCCCTCGTTCACAGCTCATTGTGACAACACAAGTGCAATCAACATCTCTAAGAATCTAGTTCAGCACTCACGAACAAAGCATATAGAGATAAGACATTATTTCCTCAGAGAGCAAGTGGAGAAAGGGAGTCTTTTGATTGAGTACGTACCCACTGAACATCAATTAGCTGATATATTTACTAAACCACTTGACATGAATAGATTTACCTGTTTGCAAAAATCTCTTGGTATTGGAAATTTTTGATTTTGATCACTAACTGCGTTTGTTCTGAAGTGCTGAAGTTATAGTATTGAAAGGGCGGTCGGTGATACTTCACAATTTTGTCAGGTGCACTTCGAACATATGTGATACAAAAATCCCCTGGTACTCCTCTGTCAGCATACACTCAGGCACAAGTGAGTGGTGTTTTTGTTTCGATTTGTTTAAAAAAAAAAAAGAAAAGGAAGGGCTGACATGAGTAGATTAACAAAATCGCTCGGGTCTAAGTTGAACAACATACAGTTCTTTCGACGGTCTAAGGTCAGATGAAACGGATTCATCATACTCCACTGTAAGGTAATATCTTACAAGAGTATATCTCAATGAGATAGACTGGGCTTAAGTGGTGAAACAGTATGATTGGATTCAACGTCCTAGAAGTTCAGGCGGATGAAAAATAAATACGAGAAAAATGTATTTTCACTAGGTGAAGTAAGCACTGGACGAAGCGTGAGGTGTCACTGACCCAACTGGATACACTGCGAACTAAGGTACGAAAGAATGAATTCCTTTGGTGTTAAAATCACAAGTTGTTGCGTAACGGATTTCTGTTTCATTAAATTGTTTTTTAAACGTTATTTTTGAAAAGATTGATGTGAGTGGTTGAGTAAATTTTCGGTTATGGGGAAGTGGGATCCGAAAAATCAGAGATTTCCCAAACAAACCCTTTGCCCAAAATAAAAAGAGGTGTTTCTCTCTCTATCCCTGCGAAGTTCTGGAGCTGAAGAACCCTAAAATCTGGGAAGTTGATTCGCAAGAGTGTGAGGTCCAACAGAGAGTAACGAAGAGAGAATAAAATCCCTAGATTCAGTCTCAGCATGGATCCAAAAGAAAAGAGAGAAGAAAAAGGTGAGGATCATCACCTAGAATCAGAGGAAGGTTCATCTGGAGAAGGAAAATCGAGTGAACCCAAGAAAGAAAATCTTCAAACTCGTTTGTGAGTGCTGAAGAAGATCCAGAAGAGAACCCATCAGAAGAATCTCGCCGAAATCCGAGGGAGATTCTCCGCACTAGCAAGGGAGATAAAGTGAGCGAAGAGATCCAAGAACTCGAAAGCCCAGAAGATAAGACGCAAGAAGCAGAGATACCCGAAGAACCACAGCAAGAAACAACCGAGATCGAATATAAAGATCTACAAACTTCACTGCCTCCAGAGCAAGCTGATTCAGGTAAGCTCGATGACCTTTTTGTCTACCCTACTGACGAACTAGATGTGAGCTCGGATAGTGAACTTAGGCTGATTAGAAAAGGAGCAAAAAGGAGAGTAGATTTTGATAAGGACATGAGTGTTCAGCATAAAGAATCTAGGAAGGATGTGGTTGACACATCCAAACAGATGGATGAACTGCCCTCAGAACAGTTAGGGGAAGAAAAATCCAAGGATGATGCTGAACT
>NW_010966774.1:701847-702522 GCF_000463585.1 Tarenaya hassleriana
CGAGGACCCGATCTCAAGTAGCAACAAAATCAGTGAAAACTGTCAAAAGCCCTGTCAAGAAAATCCAAAGGAAGATGAAATCACAACCAAGTTTGGTGATTTCAGAGCAAAAGACACCTAAGAAAGCTGTGAAAAGGAAAGGTGAAGCTGCAAAACATATGCCCCCAGCAAAATCCTCAAAAGTTTCTGAGGAATACAGAAAAGAGAAGATGAAGGGGAAGAGAATCCAGGAAGAAAGGGAACCACCCAGTTCACCTTCTGGATCAGAAGATGAGGAGCTACTGGCAAGCCTCTGCATGTCTCATCACTTTGTTGATGAAAAGTCCGAACAAAGATTCAATGACATGAAGAATCTCAACACAATTGTTGAGAGAAATGTAAATGTCAGCAACCTCAAGGAGCAAGGGATTTGGGACTTCCTAGAGAGTCTAGGATTAGAAGAAACTGTCACGTATGCTTGTCCACACAGCAAAATTCTGATCAAGGAATTCTATGCTAACATCTCGAAGAAGATTGTGAGGGAGGGAGATCCGATGTACCATCGGGTGTACATACGAGGAAAGATCCTACACTTCTCTCCAGCAGTGATCAACAAGTTCTTAGGATTGAAGAACACAGTGGTGGCAACCATGGACGAATTGGATAGAGAGATTGATCAGAAGGAACTGGAAATAG
>NW_010966774.1:702720-709630 GCF_000463585.1 Tarenaya hassleriana
AAAAGGAAAGAAGGACTACAAGAAGATGCTGGAGACTCTCAAGGATGCTGAGAAAGCACTGATCAAGATGGAGCTCGGACTAAGGAAGCAGGCAACACACTGTCAGAAAATCCGTGCAACCGTCCACGAATACGTTGAAGCAACTCTGAGTAATGTGCTCATTATTCATTCAGGTACTCCTCACCTTAATATTATTGTTTTTGATTATTTCATCCATGCCCACAGGGGGAGAAGTTGAGGAAGCCGAAGGAGACCTAGATTCAGAAGAAGAAGACTCAGAGGAGGAGGAAGAAGGAGATGATTCCGAGATGCCTAAACCGACTCCTAAGAAAGTGGAGGCATCGAAGAAGTCAGGAACAAGCAGGAAGACTAGAAGAGCCAGGAGTCCTTCCGATGACTCATCACTTCGTTTTTGAGTTTTCTTTTGCTTATAATCTAAACCTTTCATGCTCTTGATGATTCTAAGTGGTGAACTGAAGTGTTATGTCTGTTGTTGGTAACCATGTGCTTTGATGACTCTAATTGGTTTGTCTTGAACCTTGATGAATTCAGTTGAAGGATTCGTGTTTGTGTGCATGATCTGAAATAACCAAAAAGGGGGAGATTGTTAGTGCAAGTATTGGCACGTGCTGTTTTGGTTGTTAAAAGGTTAATATATTTTTTTGACCATATTAACGCATCAAAAGAATAGACAATTAATATATTTTTTTGACATGTTTTTAGCTTTAGAATTATCTTTTCAATGAAAAAAAGATAGTAAAATTTATTTGAAAAACACTTTTGTTGAAATTACAACAATGAACTATATGTTAAATGCCAAAAATATAAAATACTATTTATAATAAATGGATATATTAAAGAGACTACAAATAGGATAAGAAACAAAAATGGAAACTTGAAAAAGAGATAATTACGGTATCAAATTCGGTACAGAGAGAAAGAGCATATTTTCTGAGTCTATTTCGTTAAGTGAGTGTGTTCTCATTATTTGGTGAGTGCGAGTCTGAGAGGGAGACCGATTGGGCAAATCTCCTCTCTGGTGAGTGATTTATGTTGTAAGGTTTTTTGATCAGTAGAATTCATTGTGAGAGGGGAAAAAACTCAGGGGGAGTTTCGGGTGTGTGTAGTAAATACGATTCTTACAACAAAAAGTGAGTTGTACTTGACTATCTTTCTCAAGTGAATAGAACTGATTAGTTTTCCGCATTACTCTTTGAGTGTTCAACTTTTTCATTAGATTTTTTTTTTCTGCATATTCTTCAAATATCGGTTACAAGTTACAACACTAAAAGTTAAATTTGTTACAAAAAAATAATTTTTCATTTGATTTCAACAAAAGTAAATTTTTTTTTGTTCTTATGGTCGATTTTGATAGGTGGATATTACATATCGTCATATCGACAAAATTAAATATTGTAGATAAAAGTTTAAATTCAATTCAATTTATATATATATATATATATATATATATATGTTTGTGAGAAGTGAATTTTTAATAAATTTCAGGATTTTTTTATTTAAAAATACTAGAAAAATATAAATCTAAATTAACTGCATTAAATTTCCTTAGCTGCCCGTAAGTAAAAAAAATTGTTCTGGGTGTTTGATAAAATGAATTCACAATGAATTTAATTGATATTTTTTTACAATTAATAAATTTTATTAACCAGGTAAAAATACTATATTCGTCTGAGTACCGGACCAAACTGAACCAAAACCACAAACATGCGATGCAAACCAAACCCAGACCATGTCCGTATAATCGCCAACCGCTACGCCGCGTATCTCCGCCTCTGTTTCCCGCCGGACCGGCGCGTCTCCTCCACTCGCGTTATCCATCCACGTCAACATCATCGCTTCTGGGTTTTCGTCCACGTGCCCACATCGTCAACCGGTATTGCGAATCCTCGAAGCTCGATTATGCGCGCGCCTTGTTCGACGAAATTCCCAAACAAGACGGAAACGCGAGAACCTCCATGATTTCTGGTTATTCTAATGCCGGAAAAATCAAACTCGCTTGTCGAGTTTTCCAGGAAACTCCATTGAGTTTGCGGGATACGATTATGTACAATGCGATGATCACCGCGTTTTTGCATAACAATGATGGGTATTCGGCTTTGAATCTCTTTTCCTGAGATGAAGTGCGACGGACTTAGACCCGATAGCTTCACGTTCTGTAGCGTTCTCGGGGGTTTGGCTCTTGTTGCCGAAGAGGAGAGGCAATGTGTGCAGTTTCACGGCGCCGTTGTGAAGTCCGGGGTGGGTTATGTTATGTATGTGAAATGTGCTTCTTCCCCTTAATGCTGCTCCGTCTTCCTTATTGGGTGTGGCTGGAAAAGTGTTTGACGAAATTCCTACGAAGGATGAGTTGTCGTGGACTAGTATGATCACGGGTTACGTGAGGAATGAATGGTCTTTTAGATCAGGGAAGGAGTGGATCGCCGGGATGGATGAGAAGATGCAGGGTCGCATGGAACGCGATGATTTCTGGTTATGTTCATCGTGGTTTGTATCGATCGAGAAGCACTTGAGATGGTTAGGAGGAGGATGCCTTTTGGGATCGAGCTTGACGAGTTTACATATACAAGCATTATAATTGCTTGTGCTGATGGTGGATTGCTTCAAATGGGAAAGCAGACGCACGCTTATATAACAAAAGGAGAGAGTGTTCTCGGGACTTTTTGCTGCCTGTTGAGAATGCGTTTGTCACTTTGTACTGTAAATGCGGTAAAGTTGATGAGGCGAAAGCCATTTTCGAAAAGAAGGTTTTGAACCGTGTGATTATGCATTCGCTGGGGCAATCTCTTCATGTGCTGCCGTAGGATCCTATAGCAATGCGCAGCAGTACCATGCTCAGTTGATTATATTAGGGTTTGATTCGATCGAGCCTCTCAGTTGTGAATGCCTTCATAACAATGCACGCAAGGTGTGGTTGCGTTGAGGTATCTCGACGCGTGTTTCCAACGATGCCCGTATTTGGATCCCATCTCTTGGAATGCTCTGATTGCTGCATTGGGCAGCATGGACATGGTGTTGAAGTGGTTGAAGGCTACGAGGAGACGCTGAAAGCGGGCATATCGCCTGATCGGGATAACATTCCTCTCAGTTCTCACCCCTTGCAGCCACGTAGGTCTAGTTGAACAAGGTCGTAAATGTTTTGATTCGATGAAAACCCTTTGCAGTAGTGAACCCCTGGGTGATGATCATTATGCTCGGGTTATCGACATGCTCTGTAGATCCGGAAAATTCTCTGATGCAGATGGTCGATGCCGTTTGAACCAACTCTGCAAGTATGGGAAGCCCTTCTCTCTGGTTGCAGAAACCATGGAAACACTGAGCTGGGGATCTTAGCCGCCGAGAAGCTCGTCAACCTCGTGCCAGAGCACGACGGGACCTATGCACTCTTATCAAAACATATACGCAGCTGCCGATCTGTAACGCGAGAGTGCGTAAATTGATGCGTGATCGAGGGGTAAAAATGGAACCGGAATGCAGTTGGATCGGGGTGAAGAACCAAGTCCATGCGTTTACGTACATTTCTCCGATCCCCAAATACCTGAAAATTTTGTCGAAGGGTTTGAGCATGCTCTTCGAATATATTGTTATACACCACAATATCGTCCAAGTAAACCGCCACAAATTTAGAAGTAAAATATATATTTATATAATAGTTAATTTTTTAATATTTAAAATTATATTATATATATATATATATATATATATATTTTCAAAATTTATATATTTTATAAAAAAATATAGTATTTTCAAAATAATTTATATATTTAATAATTTTTTAACACATTAATAGTTAGATAGATTTTCTATAATAAATTTAAATCTACATACTATTTTTTAATAACTTATATTTGTAATTTCTTTTTGAAATTAATAATTGATAAATTTTATAATAAATTTAACTTAAAAAATTTTTAAAAACAGGATATCATGTTTTTAAGTTTGTTCCAGATTTTTTTAAAAATAAAATAAAATACTCGATCGTCTCCAAAGTCCTTATGGACATTACCGTAATTTTACAGATCACTAACCCATCACTCAAGAAAGGAAAAAGGTACAAAAATTACAGATTGAAGAATGGAACCTTGTTTTTGCCTTTAGTCTTCAGACACCTCCTGAGATCCATCGTCGGAGTTTGTGGTGGAAGAGGATTTCCGGCAGAATGAGCGACGGAGATGACGCCGCGAGACGCCGTACTGCGGCTGTTGCCGACTACAGGAAGAAGCTTCTCCAGCACAAGGAGCTCGAGTCCCGTGTCCGAACAGGTTTTTAACCCTCGCGATGGTCATTTCGAAAAACCTAGATTCTCTTTTTGTATCTCATTCTCTGATTTCATCTGGGTCATCGTTATTATGATTCATCTGTAAGTGCTTTGAATTGTTTTGGCTGAGTTGAATCTAGGGTTTTTCTCCGAATGCTTTAGACTATCGTCAGTTTGGGGTTATTGGAGATTTGGGAATTTGGTTTGTTTAAATTAAGCACCTTTCGAGTGACGGGATTCTAGGGTTTTTCCTTCAATTGGTTAAACCATGTACCCTTTTTGAAGAGATGGGTGTTCCAATTGTTTAGATTTTCCGGGTATATAGATCAGTGTTTGTGAATTTCATCGGCGAGTGTGCTCTGAAGTTTTGTTGCTTTGGTGAAATGTTCATGAAACATCCTGTTTGAGTTGTTTCTGTTTGGTTGGGGATGGCAGACATTAAATCCCACAGATTTTAACATTTGAGTTTGTGTCTTTGCAGCTAGGGAGAGTCTAAGAGGAGCTAAGAAGGAATTCAACAAAACCGAGGATGATTTGAAATCCCTTCAAAGTGTTGGGCAGATAATCGGGGAAGTACTACGACCCCTAGACAATGAACGATGTAATATTCCGTATCTATTTATACCCTTTTTTTGGTTTCTATGTGGGCTTTGCTTATTCAACTCATGGTTGCTTAGCTTTCTTTTATACCATAATTTGTCTTTTCGGGATCCAAGGATTGAATTTTTCTTGCTTGTGTTCTAGTGATTGTCAAGGCAAGCAGTGGCCCCCGTTACGTGGTGGGTTGCCGCAGCAAGGTAGATAAAGAGAAGCTAACCTCGGGAACTCGAGTTGTTCTTGATATGACTACACTAACCATCATGCGAGCCCTTCCCCGAGAGGTACGGGTTCACATTAACATGCATTGGATTTTGTTATTTGCTCGCTCCTAGTCTTAGATTAGTTCTGCTGATATTAAAGCGGTATTTCCATGTCGATAGGTCGACCCAGTTGTTTACAACATGCTTCATGAAGACCCCGGAAATGTTAGCTACTCGGCTGTGGGTGGTTTGTCGGATCAGATCAGAGAGCTTAGGGAATCTATCGAGTTACCTCTTATGAACCCGGAGCTTTTCCTGAGAGTAGGGATCAAACCTCCAAAGGTATTAAATTATTAATTCTGCATCCTCGATTCCTCAGATCCTCTTGATCTATCCAATTAGGGTTCCAAGTTTCAGACTTTTAGTTTCCATCATATTCTGTAATTTGCCAGTATGAGATGTGTATTAATGGTGATTTTTTCTTCTCATTCCAGGGTGTCCTCCTTTATGGACCTCCAGGTACTGGGAAAACACTACTTGCTAGGGCTATTGCCAGCAACATTGATGCCAACTTCTTAAAGGTTTGGTTTTTGTGCACTTTTATGATTGTTTTGTTCCATTATGGGTAATTCTTAGGCTTAGATAGCTTTTTTTCTACTCGGTTCAGGTCGTGTCAAGTGCGATCATAGACAAATACATCGGAGAAAGTGCCAGGCTGATTCGAGAAATGTTTAACTATGCCCGTGATCACCAGGTAAAAACCCACCTTTCACTGGTGTTCATTAACAGTTCTTCCTTCATCTTTCATTAGGATTTATACCATCTTTCGTGAGTTACGTATAAGTATAAGCTCGTTTCTTCTTGGTAGCCTTGCATCATTTTCATGGATGAAATCGATGCTATTGGTGGGCGTCGTTTTAGCGAGGGAACTAGTGCTGATCGTGAAATCCAAAGAACGCTCATGGAGTTGCTTAACCAGCTTGATGGATTTGACCAACTTGGAAAGGTAGTGTCAATGATACAATGAACTGTATTGGGAAATCCTTTATAAAAACTTGATTGTTCTTCCCATTTTCCTCTTGAAAACGTATCAGGTGAAAATGATAATGGCAACGAACAGACCCGATGTTCTTGATCCCGCGCTTCTCCGTCCAGGTAGGCTCGACAGAAAGATCGAGATCCCCTTACCGAACGAGCAGTCGAGGATGGAGATCCTTAAGATCCACGCATCGGGAATCGCCAAACACGGTGAAATAGATTACGAGGCCGTCGTGAAACTGGCGGAGGCGAGTATATTTACCGTGATTTCAGTGTTCTTTCCATAGCTGTAACTCCGTTTTTTTACTGTTCTTCATTCTGAAATTCCCATAGGGTTTCAATGGCGCTGATCTGCGTAACATCTGTACCGAAGCTGGAATGTCTGCAATCCGAGCGGAACGTGACTATGTCATCCATGAAGATTTCATGAAGGTAATTTTCATTACTATGGGTGGGTTGCGGGTTGGGTACCCGAAACTCGTGGTCCCAGAATCCCTAGTTTAGGGATTTAAATAAAAATAAAGACCGGATTGCATTTGGGTCGGCTAAAAAAACCCATACTCGAACCCGTGGCCCGGGTTTCACCAGTAAAGGACCCGACTTCATAGTCGCTGGCCTTCGGTTATACTTTTTCCGTTTTTCGGGTACCCGCCGCCCAGTCCTAGACTTTTCCGCACCAACATGGTTGAACGCACATTGTTTCTGATTCGGAACGAACGTTTTCAGGCAGTGAGAAAGCTGAGCGAGGCCAAGAAGCTGGAGTCGAGTTCTCACTACAACACGGATTTCGGGAAAG
>NW_010966774.1:709700-725668 GCF_000463585.1 Tarenaya hassleriana
AGGGAAAGAGTAAGACGGAAAAAATGTCTCGGGCAAAGGTTAGTGCCCGGAATTTCCTCATCCTCGACCTGAAAACTCCGAACTCGAGCGAGCAGAAGCGTATGCAGAATCTAAATCTACAATTTTAGTGTGGTAACTTGAGACAATCATAGGCATTTGCCAAATGCTCTTCCTCCTTGGCACTCTAAGCTTATTGTGCTCTCATGATTTGTACTTTGTTATTACTTTTCTTACAAGTTAAAAGGTTTTTGTTTGGTCTTTTTTTTTTCTTCTAATTATTTGGTTTATTGTGGTGTGGAGACTATTTTCCTTTTCATCTGTCGGCTTGTATACGTATTGATTGACGAGGAAATCGGGCCGAAACGGCGTCGTTTGACATCTAAATGCGAAAAAAAAAACTCTCGTGGTCAGTTCCATTAATTCATTTAGTTTCGGATTTTATAAATTTTATAATCAAATTGTTATTTATTTTTAATCGATTCATGGTTGTATCTAAATAAGATTATAATTAAATAATATAAATAAATAAAAATTCGGTTAAATTCGATTTGAATATGGATATAATAGTAAAAAAAACATATTGGGAAACATTATTGAAAAAATGTCAAAGATTTTATTTTAATTTATATATCATAGTTATAAAACTATATAAATACTTTCATTATACTATTATTCTAGTTAGATTCAGTTAATTTAGTTACGATTAATTCGGATTTTGGGTTTCTAAAATTCATAAACTAAATGATAATTCATAACTAAATGTTTATTTAATTTAAATCAATTGGATTCGAATATAAATCGAATATATATATATATAGTGAAAAAAACACAAAATCAGTAATAATACTATTGGGCTCACTGTATGATATTGGACCTGGTAAAAGGCCTATTGCCTAATGAAACAGTCTGACGTGGACAGCCCAACTGTTGGGTTACAAGAAACGACGTCGTTCATTATTTATGGTCCAATTTTCACTCTCATGTTGGCAGAGACACGTCAGCATATTTCGATGGGCTCGGCCGTCCGATTTAGTGGCTCTCCTGTAATTTCAGTCAACTTCGTGTCTTAAAACAAAACTAACATTTTTTATAAAACTAATTTTAATTATTAATTTTAATCACTCAAAGGGGAGACCAAAAGAAGGAGGTTAGGGAGGACGACACGCTTTCTCTCTTCCCCCGCCATGACCAGCTCTTCATCTCCTTCACGCAAGGTCTTTTTCTCTGGATTCAATTTTCGCGCGTGTTCTTCAATTTCAGACATCGATGCTTGATTTATTTTTTCTCGAAATTTTATTGAGCTTCTGATTTGGTGCTCATGCTCAGGCGTTAAGCAAGATCGCGAGCAATAGGTTGCAGAAGGAGTTAACAGAGTGGCAAATAAATCCTCCCACTGGGTTTAAGCACAAAGTCACCGATAATCTTCAAAGGTACAATCCCAATTCCGTTTTCGATTATGTAGATATTTTTGGGGAATTTCGATCGGTTAAGTTCCGTTTTCTATGAATTTCGTGTGTTTGATGAACTTAGATGGACAATCGAGGTTACCGGAGCTCCTGGGACACTTTATGCGAACGAAAATTATCAGCTTCAGGTTGATTTTCCAGAAAATTATCCCATGGAAGCGCCTCAGGTAAGTGATCTCAAAAGTCTTTGGGCATTTTCATATATTTCCATCTTTCATTTTTGTTGAATGTTTTTGGGGATTTGATGAAGATTGCATTAGTCTGAATCGGTGAATTGTGTGCATGAGTTCTTGTTTGTGTTCTTACGTTTGTTTTGATGGAAAGCTTCGGTGTGTATTGCCATGTTTTTGTGGAGATTGGATCAAAAACATTGATTTCAGCCGAATTTTTCGCATTATTATATCCTTCTTTTCTACTTCCTGTTTGATCAGCTTTAAATTTCTGGAATGGTAAAGAAAAATTCGGAATGGAAATAGTCCTTGTGTGATTAATGAAGCAGTTGAATCAAGAGGGTGGTGCTTTTCTTTCCTGTGTTACTACCACTTCCAGTTACGAGGAAGTAGAAATATTTTTTTGTTCTTTCTTCTTGTTGTCAATGCTTTTTCATCATTGAGCAGGTGGTTTTTGTTCCTCCGGCTCCGCTGCATCCCCATATTTACAGCAACGGGCATATTTGTTTAGGTAATGTTATCGCCTTATCCTTTTGTCCTTATTCATGCGTCTATGTTTATGTCCATTGTGTGTTCTCCTGTCTTGTCTTACTATCCCTAGTTGCCTCTGTTTCTTGATGCTCCATGTCTCGATGCGAAATGGTCATGCTTTGATGAATTTATGATTCCAAAGACTTCAGTTGTTGATTAATACTCCATGATGTATAGTGCTGGTTAAGATTGAGTGTGAATCTGCTAAGTTTCAAGAAGTGGTGATGATTATCAATGATACATCTTGAGTGTTATGATCCGTATGTTGCTGACCAGATGTAAGCAGGGAAAGATTAGGTAATATTTCTAGTTTTTTCGTGCAGCAGAGCATCCTAAAGTTTTCTCATAAGCAATGTTTTATGTATTTTCCCTTAAAGGCAGATGCTTTTCTTACAGGGGTATAGTTCCTTTAGACCGGTTTAATGGGGTTGCATTTAGTTTGCATGTACTCTACTACGAGACTGACATTACCCTTAGAGGGTGATATAGTAATTGTGTATATACGGGATTTAACTAGGTTTAAGTCTATATATTACCATGTACATCGCAGTGAATAATACACGCAAAAAACTTTTACCTTATGCCCTCTTATTGTAGGCTGGATTCTTTAACAAATCAGATTTTTTTTCATGGTGATACCATACTCGGTATTAGAGAGAAAGTAGGAGTAGTAGGTATAGAAGAGAAGTTACGAGAGGGACATTTAATGTGGTTTGGACATATAAAATGTATGCTGATATACGTTCTGGTTAGAAAAGTGGAGAACATAGGAATGAGAGCGATGAGAAAAGGGAGGGGTAGACTTAGTCTACTTGGGAATGAGTCATTAGTAATAACTTGAATTGTCGCAAATTCCAAAGGAACTAACCCAAAACCGAAATGAGGGGGAACAAAGAACTTATTCGGTCGACCTCAAATAAACTTGGGATTAAAGTGATGTTGATGTTGATGTTGATATTGATATTGATGTTGATGTTGATGTGGGGATACCATACTCGGTAGCTCTGACAAAAAATGTAATGGGATCTGTGATATATGACAGTGTTTCTGGTCATCGTCTCATGCAATCCTTCAATTCGTTGTAGAAGAATACCTTCATGAAGGCATGGCCATGTACATGTTAATTTTGAAGTTTTGTTTCTTACTCTGCTGCATTCGTTATTAGGATAGAAAACAATAACTCTAAAACTAGAGAGATTTTGCTAGATTTGTTGTGAAAACTCAAAGATGAATTAATATGGTATGATACTTGAGGATCATGCCTTGTCATGTTGTAATCTGAGGAAGAGTAATATAGTTACATGATTATCATACATTAGGGTTCCTTTCTTTTTCGAGGCTATACATAGATATATATATATATGTGTGTGTGTGTGTGTGACGTCTGTATGGGCTTGGCAGATATTCTATACGACTCGTGGTCACCCGCAATGACGGTGAGTTCAGTATGTATCAGCATCCTCTCCATGCTCTCGAGTTCACCCGCAAAGGTTCGGCCTTTATCCTCAACTCTCCTCATTATCTGCCCTTCCCTACTGTCGTTATGAACTAACGATATACATTGCTTCCTCTGTTTCAGCAACGGCCAGCGGATAACGACCGTTATGTGAGGAACTGCAGAAACGGGAAATCCCCGAAAGAGACAAGGTGGTGGTTCCATGACGACAAGGTGTAGAAATTCCCGGGACAAAGGCACTTTTCCGCAAAACAAACGAGGTTTAATATACTCTTCTAAACCCCGAAACATATAAAAAAATATAATCTAATTGAATCGTGTAAGGACTCGTAAATAGAACGGTAAGCGTGGAGATATATCCAAATTACATTTTCTGCATTTTCAGAAGAACCATGTTTAGCTTTTTGAAGTTGCTGCAGGGTTTCACAAGAATCCGTTAGGGTTTATTGGGAGCGAAAATATCGTTATTTCGGTGTCGGATATGCGAGTTCGTTATGAAACCAATGAGTTCGGTGTTGTATTTGTTCGGTCCGACCCGTGTCCACCCCTATAAGTTGTTGGTGTTGCCATTTTATTGTTTGGAATCTGATTTGTTTACGTTGTAATTGATAACCAAAGTAAACCGAACCGGAATATTACGGTTCAGTCTTGGTTATGTAGCTAATTCGTTTGTTAAACTGAACCACCCCTTGAGAGTCCACTGGAAACGGCGACGTTTCCTCTTCAAACGACGTGCCTTCATTCGAGAAAAAACAAATCCATAAAATTTGAACTTCAATGAAATAAAGTGAAGAGAATTTTTTGTTTAGTAAAATAATTTGAGAAAAAAACTGAACGAAGTTAATCCACAATTATATATAAAAAAGAGCGGATTAACGATTATTTAAATTTAAAAAAAAAAGAGAGATGGATATGAACTCATGACAATGGGTAACAATGGATCAGAATTGCTCATGTCGTGGAGTTTTGATGATAATGACGTGTGTGTGACAAATAAATGATAATGGATATGGTGAACTTGAAATATAAAAACTGAAATTAACAAAGGAAGGAACAAAAAAGAAAATATATATATATATATATATATATATATATATATTGTAAAATAACCTTTTATCCTTATGCCTTGATGGGCATGGATCCAGGCCCATATATTATGATTCGGCTACTACCATGGATTTCCCCTGTAATTAGAATTTTTTTTGCTAACTGCCCTGTAATTAGATTTCCTAATCATATATTTGTTTTCTTCATAAATTAGATTTTGAAAACTTGATTTTCTTTTATTTATTATTTTTTTTTTATTTAATTTGTTTGTATTAATCAAAAATGGTTGGACATGGTCCAGGATACAAAAATCCACAATACAAGCCTTTCAGCTATACAAGCTTTTGCTAAATGACCCTTAATAGGGAGAAGAACTTACACAGATTGTCATTTTCTACACTTGTCTACGTCTCTGTACTATGGTATAGAGTCAATGCATACCACTTCTGTAAAAGGATATTGTTTGCAGAATCTCTTGCTTGTTGCAGCACAAGTAACGTGTTTCTGATCGCTTGGTCCACCCGAGTGCTGAGGATGGGTGCCGGAGTAGAAGAATTCGTGAAGACCCTGTTATTCATCTCCCTCCACAGTTCATAAATCATTTGTTGGATAAGAATTTTGCTGAGGGTGACTCTCTGATCTTCATCTTCCGCCGGAATGCTTGCTATCCATTGACGACATCCGAACAGATCTCGCGGTGGGTTTCGCCAGATTTTTCCTGCAAATCTTGGCCACACTACATAGCTGTAAGAGCATCGGAAGAAAAGGTGTGCGTGTGATTCCTCTTCGTCATTGCATAGTTTGCAGGTTGCATCCTGTATTAGATTCCACCTTAGCAATCGGTCTCGTGTTGGCAGCCTTCCATGCATAACCATCCAATGAATAAAAGAGGTTCTAGGAGTTGCCTGCTTGAACCAGACCATGCGAAACCATTCCACTTGGGCTGAAGTGTTTCTTAATTTTCTCCATGTTGCTGAAGCTGAGAAAGTAGTGGAGTAAATGTTGTCTCCTATCTTCCATTCAAAGGTGTCCTCGGCACAGGCTTCCGTTGGCGGTCGTATGTCCAGAAGTTTGATCTGCAACTCATGTATACGTTGCGATCGAGCTCCTGGGAGGCACCAATTCCTTCCTGAAGCGGCTTGACAGACTCTAGCATTTAATGGGATTCTGAGCAGTCTCGGTCCCTCTACCCCGATGTATTCAAGCAACGGTCCCAGATCAGTCCAATTGTCGTGCCAGAAGAACGCTCTTTTATTTATTATTGAATGAATGCTTCAAAAATAACGATACTTCCTAACAACTAAAATTTTCGAAATAATAATTATTTTAGAAAAAGCCTTATATAAATACCTTAACTACAATATAGTATCCCAAATGATAAAATATTCCAAATTAATATTTTAACTTCTAAAATTAAGGGTAATTCTCAACCAAAATACCTTACATTTGTTACAAAAAAACGTTTAAATCGATAGGGATATTGGGTAGGAATTAATCTCAATTTTAGGAGTTGAGTTATTAATTTGATATAATTTCATTAGTTAGTGTATTAGTTTGATATTTGAGATATTATTTTGTCAAATTAAAAGTTAAAATATTTATTTAGCACATTTTAAAAAATTCAAATATTTTTATGATATTTTTTATATTAATTTATGACATATTTTGAAAATATGTTTATTAAGATAAATTTCTTTTTCTTTTGCCTTTTTCATTAAATCGATTAGATGGCAAAAAAAAAATATCCGGCCATTAAAAAGACTACAAAACGTGGTGTCGTCGAGGATCAAACATGCACCGACGTAAACGGAACGGAGATCTTAACGGCTTCGCCTTGGAAACGGCAGAGCGACAAACGGCGCTTACACGGCGTTTTCCTCTCCACATGACATAAACATAAAACAAATTAAAGTTCCGTACGAATCTCTATTATTGTTGTTTTATTTGTCCAATTGTTATATTCTAAGTAGGATTCATAATTTTTTTAATTTAATATTTAATATTCGATTATCCATCACCAATTTGTGAGAAAATGCAAATAATAGTTCCATTAATATCTCACACTTTCCAAAGTTCAAAAGTCCCAAATTCATACGTTGTTAGAAACCTATGCCGCTTGTAAACCAAATTTAGATTTTGAATATCGTAAAATTGGCAGAGAAAAAATATCCTACATTATGTCACGGTATATATATAAAATATTTTCTATAAATAATTCACTATCCATTTTTTGCGTTGTTAAATCAATTTTTTTTAGATAAATTTTAATATTTTATGTTTTATAGATAAAACATGTCACAATTGATATATTAAACATATCGAGGGTGATTAATAAAATTAATAAGTATTTTAATTTTATTATCAATTCGAAATTATATTTTTATATTTCAATTTCTTTTATACTATTACATCAACATTTCTATATTATATCCAAATTTATTACAAACTAAATCAACTTACTATCAGAAATTTTTTAAAATTTTATACTAAAATGCGTTCAAAAAATAAGATGTTAAAATATATATATTATAAAATTTAGTTATTAAAATATGTGATGAATAATAATTTAGATATTAAAATGTATGTATTTATCTCATATATATTCTTCATTATCTTTTGGAGATTGTCTAAATACACTGCAAATCAGTCAGTAGTGATGATAAAATACCAAACACATTGTCCATTGGTTAGTTGGATAGACATCAAAACTATATACTAATTAACTTGGTCCCCTTCAATAATTAATTAAATAAATACTAAAGAACATAACCTTTCATTTTCATATGCCAACTAAATATTGTCCTCTTTCTTTTCCTATTTCTCTCAACATTGATTCTTTTTTACAATAATTCAAAGAAAATAATTCCTTAATATGACTTAATTCAATTAAATTTTCTAGGAAATATTTCTCTAATAAATTCTAGGTTTGAATTTTATTAAAGATAATAGTATCATATGTGCCCACAAAACTAGATATGCATAGATCTTTGATAAAGAAAATGAAGAAAAAAACCCCTAATGGACTTTAATCCAATATTGATTAACCAAAAAGTGACATTAGAAATGGAATTGTCGGTGCAAAAAGAAATGTTTTTTTTTCCTATTTAATGATTTTTAATTAATTAATTAAAAAAAAGCACGACCCACGATTTTTAGACCGTGATGATGTCTACTTATAAAACTCCTCGTGTAAGCAAAGCTTCTATCATTATGGATAGACACATAATGTAAAACCAACGATATAATATAATCTCTTCTACGAATTGGAAAAGGGAAAATACATGAAATGAAAAAGCGAAAAAAAAAACATTTGATAAAGATTACAATTATAATTAATAATAGGGGTGAGTGTTCCGATATTCGGTTCGAGAATTATTCGATTCAATTTTTTTGATTCTATAAAAATATATATCAATTAGTTATTATTTTATATTCGGTTCGTTTTCGATTTTTGTTAAGAAAATTTCAGATTTTTTTAAAAAAGATTCGATTTTTTGGATTTTTTTAAAATTCTGTTTGGTTAGGTTTTGAAAAATTCAGTTTTCTAAAAAAAAATCCGTTTAGAAATTTTAGACAATTTAATTCAAAAACTGTACCACATTTTTTGGTTTGATATGGTTCGTTTTCGAATAACCGAACCAAAACAGCAACCCCTAATTAATAACACACCTATATATATATATATATATATGCAAATATATGATGAAGTCGATCCAATCCATGGATGGCAACCACATGGACTGTCCTTTTATCTTTGTCTTCTCATCACATGGCCCCTATTCTATGATTTATATTCGAATGTCATATCTAACCTATAATAATAATATCGTGTATATATAATCCCATGTATTTTTTTTTTTACAAACTTTATTCCATTATCATATATATATATATATATATACATCTGATATTTTATCGGAATACCTTATAGATATATATTAGTTTTTAGTTTATTAATGAGATTTAAAATTTTTGTCATAATATATGTTATTTAATTGAATGAATAATACAACAAAGTTTTATCTCTAATATCTGAGTTTTGTGTGTGAATGATTTCTGACACTGACTTTATACATCGAGTGATATAATATAAGGTGCATTATTCTTCTTGCTCCACAACGTTTTGTATGCATGCTTCCTTATATGTGTCGTCCACCTTTATGAGTTTCAATCGCTAGCCATTAATCTATCAACGCATGCTCTAAAATTTATGCATATTACATAGTTTCAAATTAAATTTGTAATAATTTTGTACTTTAGGTGTTTAAGGCAGAGGATGATATATTTATTATACAGATTTAGGGTTTTGGTTTGATTTTAATTCGGATACTTTTTTTTTTAATTCAAACCTGTAATTAATTTTTTTATAATATTATATCCTTATTATATAGAATTTTAGTTTATTTCATATTTTATTTAAAATCAGGTTGAATTTAAGTTTTATTTATACAATATTTATTATTTGAAAATATTTTGGTTTCAGTTTATATTTAGTTATCTATAATTTAATTTTAAAACTGAAACCCAGTAAACTTTTAGACCGAATTTAATCTGTATAAGATTTTATGTTATACGTTTTATATATCTACACTGATGACGATGAAGCATTAAATAAATTACCAATACTATAAACCTTCCGCATAGTATCTTATCAAGTAACTGATAATAACATGAAATGTATGTTCCGCCCCGAGTTCGAATCCCAGACTGGGGAAGAGGTATTCACATGGCTTCCCTCCGACCCCAAGATTAGTTTGGATCTCGGTACAAGATACCCAGTTACCCAAAAAAAATATGAAATGTAAACGTAATGCAACATTTTTCTACAATAATCTATATTAATAATAACATGAAATATTTTGAACCAGGATCGGATGTCTCAACCGGTAAGAAAGGGAGCAAAGTTTCTTTCCAACCCGGATTCTAGTCCTCACTCGGGGAGGGGTATTCATATGGACTTCCCCGTTCCTCTCGAAGATGTAGTCGGACCAAAGATCTGGTGAACTTTCAGATTATAAAAAAAAAATATATATTAAAATTTTTTTGGTCTCTCTCATATTGTAGCAACAAAGTAAATGATATTCAATTATGAAAATGAAAGATAGATATGGATAGAGCATATGTGAACCAAATGGTGAGAGCTTGGGGATAACATGATAGATCATGGTATGGCCTATGGTTGCTGCCTCCGTGACCAAATCCGAGTTTGCACATGCTAATTAAACATAGTTTAAAATTTTAAAAATATATAAATTAAAAAATAGAAAATTAAAATATTAATGCCTATCAAATTTCTCTAAATAAAATCCAAACTTTAATTTTTACCTTTTAAAACTTTAACTTTGTATGTTCATATTTAAATAAATCCAAACTTGATAAATCATATCGAATTTAACTCTAAACCCCTGATATAACAAATCGGACGATGACGTGATAATATTGACTTTGACAAAACGTTGTCACATTATCTGCCACGTGGACGAATTTATAATTACCACGTCATCGTTCTGGTTGTTATATTATCATTTAGGGTTAAATTTGACGTGATTTAATAAGTTCAGATTTATTTAAGTATGAACATCAGAATTCTGAATTTAAAAGGCACAAAAAATAAAGTTAAGATTTCTTTTAGAAAAATTTGACAATTTCATGTATTAACCTTCAAATTTCCCAAAACAAATCTCTCTCTATATATATATGGGCTCTGTTTGAACAATGGCATGCACTAATGTAGAATTAATATAAAGATCAAGTAAATGTAAAACGACTAAAAAAAATAAAACGTGAAAAATGTAAAGATATGATAAATGTCGAATTTATAATTTGTATTAAAAGCTCAAACACATTTAGAGACGTGAAAATAGGTTGGTAGTCTGCGAGCCCTAACTCATAATTCACAAAGTCGATCCACTTAGGTTTCATAGGTAAATGTAAACTTGATTACAATTAAATATTTTTCAGCGTATTTTATATGAATTAAATGGAAATAGACTTTGCCCAAGAAATATCAAACTTAGGGCTGGACTATATATATATATATATATTATAAAACTATATATTTTATTTACTATCCTTGAATATATATATACACGTAACACGAAGGCTCATGGATGGATTGTAAGAGTTGCGTGATAAGATACGATTAATTTTGGTCGGACCGAAATTACAAATTCCTCTGAAATCTTAGTTTAATTAGGAATTCAATCCGCCCATTAGGGGTGAATATTTTGGACTTGAATTCGAGTTTGATTATTTCGGTTTTAAAAATTATAATTATTCTATTTTTATGAGTAACATAACTATTTTGATAAACTTTATTTGGATTTTATCAATTACGTGATTGGATATCATAAATTACAAATACATGGTGGGATGATTTTTTTTTTTACTGATACAGTCATAAAGATATAATATATTTAAATTATAACAAATAAATGTAGAATTCGCAACCAAAGAAAAAAAGAAAAAATCCAAAAAAAAACACTGAACTTTCAAATTTTGACAAAAAAAATACTGAATTTTATTTTTTGTCAAATAAACATTAAACTTTTTAAACGAATCTAAAAAAACACTGAACTTTTTAAATGATCTAAAAAATACATGAACTTTTCTGCGATTATCAAAAAAACACTAAACTTTTTTAGTAATCCAAAAAAATACATGAACTTTTTTCAATTGTCAAAAAAAACTAAGTAAAATATTCTGACGTGTTTACATCACATTGTGCCACGTCATTCATTTTGTTTGTTTTGAAAATCGTAAAAGAGTTAAGTGTTTATTTTGTCAAACTTAAAAAGTTTAATGTTTATTTGATAAAATAAAAAGTTCAGTGTTTTTTTTGTCAAAATTTAAAAGTTCAGTGTTTTTTTTTTGGATTTTCCCAAGAAAAAATTACAGTGACAATTACCGATCCATAATTTATGATTTTCTTTTTTGAAAATATGAGACTCTATTTCCCAATAACTAACTATACGAGAAAGATACCCACATACGAAAATTATGGTCAGAATTAAATTTTAGATTTCACATTACGTTTAGAAATAAAAAAAGAGGAGAATATTATCAATGGCGTAAAAAAACTGTAAGTGATATGTGTTTGTTGGGTGCTTTTTGGTCCCATGTGGAGCCGAGCAAAAAATCATAATTTAAAACTCAAACTTTACAAAATGACAATAAGTTTTAAAATTTTAAAAAATTTCACAAACCGACAAATCCACGTTGCTTGTTGCCATCGTGTATATCTTAATAATCAGTTTCTTCGTAAAAAACAAAAAATCGTATAATAAATACAACTTCTATAAAATTTACCAAATAAATATCTAAACTATAAAATTCTCAAATAAATATCTAAAATTTTTAAAATACAAAAATACTCAAACTTTTAAAAATCTCCCAAATTGAACAATATTCGTTAACGGTCTTTTAACGTGTCAGAATGTTAAGTCATCAATTTTTGATGGATTCTGTTATAAATTAAACGTCGTTAATAGATTTTTGTTTCATTTGGAAGATTTTCAAAAATTTGGATATTTACGTGAAAGTTTTGAAAAGTTTAGATATTTATATGGAAATATGTGGGAATTTTGTAAAAGTTCAGATATTTATATGCAATTTCCTAAAAAAAAATTCTGTTTAATATTATACATTGCCATGTTCAATTTTTCTTTTATAATTAGATTTGGCAATTATTTATTATAATTATAATTAGCTTTAACAAAGTTTAACACAAACAACAACATTAGGGGGGGGGGGTTTCCTTCTAAAAGTTGTTTCAAATTTACATTTAACTAGAAAATCAATTTGCATAATAAACTACATGCATTTTTCTTCTGAAAATCCAACTAATCGATTATCAGTATATATATATATATATATATAATTATATATACACACAATATATATATATCCTTAAACAAGTACGTTGTACCACCTGCTTAGACCCAAACAACTTCACTATATTTTCACCATCTTCTATTCTTCACCTTTCTTTTCGAAAGGTTCAGTTTTTCCCTCTCTCTCTCTCTCATTTGTTTCAGAGAGAGAATGGGAACCGTCTTGGTTTCCAAGATTCTAACTTTCTTGCTCACGACAATTCTGGTGAGCTCGGCAGTGATCCAGTGCGGCGTGACGTACGATAAGAAGTCCATCGTCATCAATGGCCGTCGGAGAATCCTCCTCTCCGGCTCCATTCACTACCCACGAAGCACACCTGAGGTCTGTCACCAGGAGAGAAAAAGTTGAAACTTTCTCGAGAAAATGGATCTTGACAAGCATTGAAAAAGTGGGTTCGTTTCCATTTTTGATAATTTTTTTTTGGCTTTTTTTTTTCCAGATGTGGGAAGATCTTATCACGAAGGCTAAAGATGGAGGCTTGGATGTTATCGACACTTACGTTTTCTGGAATGGCCATGAACCTTCTCCGGGCAATGTACTGTTCTTCTTCTCCTCCTCTTTTGAATTCTGGGTTTTGCTTAAAATCTCTGTTTTTTCACTGCAAAACCGAATTTGAGATGCCAGATTTGGCTAATTTGAAATCTGTCGGTTAATTCTTTTTAATCATTCTACTGTAATGATCTGGATTTGGGTTATGGGTTTTCCCCAGATTTTACCCAATTTAATGAACATGTTGAACTTTTTTTTTTGGTGAAACAAAACACTGCAGTATAATTTTGAAGGGAGATACGATCTTGTACGGTTCATCAAGACAGTGCAGAGAGTGGGGCTTTATGTTCATCTCAGGATCGGTCCTTACGTTTGTGCAGAATGGAATTTCGGGTAATGTTCCAGAGAAAGTAAATGAAGCAAATTTCATTAAATTCCTTTTCATGGGCTAACGTTGGAAATTTCAAATTTTGAATCTTTCTTCTAAACACATTCCTTGAAACTCGTGTTTTTTTCTTCTTTTTCTTACAGAGGATTTCCAGTTTGGTTGAAGTATGTTCCTGGGATTAGCTTCAGAACCGACAATGGACCCTTCAAGGTAATAAAGATACACCCTTTTTGCTGAATCTTTGATGCAATCTAATGTAAATTTTACTTCTGTTTCCGTTGTTGTTTAAGGCTGCAATGCAAGGATTCACTCAGAAAATCGTCCAGATGATGAAGAACGAGGGATTATTCGCGTCACAGGGCGGACCGATCATCCTATCTCAGGTATTGTTAAAGATTCTGATGCAATCTTTTCGTGTTAGATTGGAAAAGCTGTGATCTTTATTCAAATGTAAATGCAGATTGAGAACGAGTATGGACCCGAAAGGAAGGCACTTGGATCGGCCGGACAGTCTTACGTCAACTGGGCAGCGAAAATGGCCGTGGGACTGCAAACTGGAGTCCCGTGGGTGATGTGTAAGGAAGACGACGCACCCGACCCAATCGTGAGCACAATGTCTCGGTTTCGTTTTCATCGGTTTTGGTCTGAATTCTCGAAGTTCTTCTCTTGTCTGATCTCAACATCTTTGTCCTTCTTTTCAGATAAATGCTTGTAATGGATTTTACTGTGACTACTTCACTCCCAATAAACCTTACAAGCCATTGCTCTGGACCGAGGCATGGAGTGGCTGGGGGAGTAGTTCTTGTTCTCGGGGTTACGAAGAAATTTCTAGAAGATTAATCTTACGATGTTTCTGATCGGATGTTCGCTGTTTTGGCGAGAAAAAAAGGTTTACAGAGTTTGGCGGGCCGAAAGTGAAACGGCCGGTGGAGGATTTGGCATTCGCAGTGGCTCGTTTTATACAAAAGGGCGGCTCGTATGTGAATTACTACATGGTTTGTTGATTTCCTTGTACCGTGTCCATGGATATTTTGGATCGAGTTTCGGTTGGAACCTTGATATTGTTGTTGTCGGGTAATGACAGTACCATGGTGGAACAAACTTCGGAAGAACAGCAGGAGGTCCGTTTATTACAACCAGTTACGACTACGATGCTCCAATTGATGAATATGGTAATGTGTGTGTGAGCTTCCCGGGTTCTTGTCTTTAATGGCGGAACCATTCAATGTCACTTATGTTTTTCATTGAATCCCTAATCGTCAGGCTTGCTCCAAGAACCGAAGTACAGCCATTTGAAGGAGCTTCACCATGCCATTAAGCTAAGTGAACATGCCTTAGTTTCTTCAGATCCAACCATCACTAAGCTGGGAAACTATGAACAGGTCAAGAAGATTTTGCCAATGTTTGTAATGTTTTTTTTTTGTCTTGTGCTGCTGAAACTCTAAGAAGATTTTCGACTTTTCCGTGTTTGATCTCTTCCAGGCTCGGGTTTTCTCCGATGGTAAAGGAAGCTGCGTAGCTTTCCTCTCGAACTACCACATCAACTCACCGGCTAAAGTAACGTTCAAGAATCGCCACTACGATCTTCCTGCTTGGTCCATCAGTATACTTCCCGACTGCAGTAACGTCGTTTTCAACACCGCTACCGTAAGCCGGAAAAAAAAAGAGCTTTTGCGGGGTCGGTTATTTTTTTGTAACTTCATATTCGAGAAGTTAAATTCTGTGGTCCTTTTTCAGGTTCGGGCCAAGAATTCGCACGTGGAAATGGTGCCATCGGGGTCTGTTTTGTACTCGGTGGCGAGGTATGATGAAGATATCGCGTCTCTTTCGGATCACACGGCAATTACAGCTTCCGGATTGTTGGATCAGATCAATGTTACCCGGGATAGTAGCGATTACCTGTGGTACATAACAAGGTGAAAGAACTTGTATCCACATTCCCTGCTTATCAACCATATGATTTGATGAATTTGGTATCGGAAAGCGTTAGGAATTCTGATGATCTTTTGCTTTTTCGGGGTTTCAGCGTCGATATAAAACCGTCGGAATCGTTCTTGCGTGGAGGAAAGTGGCCAACTCTTACAATAGATTCTGCCGGCCATGCTGTTCATGTGTTTGTCAACGGACATTTCTACGGTACGAAGCCATCCTCGAATCTTCACGACAACTTAGAAACATCGTTCTTTATCGCCTTTCCCGTCGATGATGATGCAGGGTCGGCTTTCGGGAATCGGGAGAACAGGAGGTTTGTGTATAGTGCACCGGTTAACCTACGTGCTGGAGCTAACCGAATCGCGCTTCTGAGTGTAGCCGTTGGCCTTCCGGTTAGTAAACCATAAACCCGAAACACGAAAATCAGCGAACAAACACTAATCACAGACTCTCTTAGATTCTTGAATCTGTTTTTACGAATTCGAATCACTGATAGAGTTTCTTGATTTCGATGCAAGAACGTCGGGCTGCATTTTGAGAGGTGGGAGACGGGAATCGTTGGATCCGTTATGCTAAATGGCCTCGACGAGGGAAAG
>NW_010966774.1:725904-789679 GCF_000463585.1 Tarenaya hassleriana
AGTGGTGAATATCCTTGGAGGGGAAAGAGAGACTTGAGTTGGCAGAAATGGTCGTATCAGGTGAAAGAAACAAATTCATTACAGAACACACCAGATTGAGATTTATCATCCAATGTTTAAAACAAAAAAAAACATGTTCAAACCCATTTGGAGAAACAGGTTGGTCTGAAAGGAGAGGCACTGAACTTGGTATCTCCCACGGCTACATCACCCGTTGAATGGATCAGAGGCTCCCTGGCTAAGCAAAGTCGGCAGCCATTGACGTGGTATAAGGTGATATAACTCCCGGAGATCGAAAGGCTAGTACTCTTAACATCTGTAGACACTTCTTGTGTTAAAAAAACGGGTTTTTTGGGACGTTTCGAAGGCGTATTTTGACGGGCCAAAGGGAAACGAGCCGGTAGCGTTGGATCTGAGGAGCATGGGAAAAGGGCAAGCTTGGATCAACGGGCAAAACGTAGGGAGGTATTGGATGGATTACGCAAAGGGAGACTGCGGGGCTTGCAGCTACGAAGGGACATACAGGCAGAGCAAGTGCCACAGCGGTTGTGGAGAACCTACTCAGAGATGGTAAATGCCTCTGTTCTGAAAACCTGAGGGCTCGGGTTCGAACCCGAACCCTTACCCTTTTGTCTGGATTCGCTGACAAACGTCGCGTTTCGTTTCGTTTTTTCGATTTGTGGAGGTATCATGTCCCGAGGTCGTGGCTGAAGCCGAGAGGGAACATGCTGGTTCTGCTGGAAGAGCTGGGCGGGGACATATCCGGAGTGTCCCTTGTGAGGAGATCAGTGAGTTACAACTGATTGGATCTCCTTCATTACAACATTTTCAACTTCTTCTGCTTGTGTTTTGTTCCTTTTTTCTTGGGATATAAGCATTGCTCGTGCTGTTAGGATTAGAATGAATGTCTGTGAAGGTAAGGAAATCTATTTATCAATTTTTTTTAAAAAAAAAATCTTGAATATCATTTTGCAGTGATAAATGTTGAAACTGAATCATATGTAACCGTAATCTAATCGAATTTGATGCGAAATTCGAATGGTTATGATTTTTTAAACCGGAAAATCTGAACCGAATCAAACGGTTGAAAAGATAGTTGAAAAAAGTATTTTTTTTTTTTGGAAAATGAGTATTTCATCAATAAAAGTTAAATCTAAATTAATTTAAATCGGAAGGCATCAAAAGGTATAATATTGAATCAGTTTGCAATGATAAATGTTGAAACGTGAAATGTAATCTAATCGATTTCGATATAAAGACCTAACAGTTATAATTTTTTCAAATCCGAAAAAATGGAATCAAATTAGGACCAAAATCCGAAATAGACACCAGAATTCTCTAACTTAAAATTATTGAGTTCGCTAGAAATTCTAAAAGAAAGAAAAATGATTAAAATAAATAAATTATATTTAGAGATAATTTTGATTTTCTAACAAATGTAAACCACTTGTCTGTCGATATCCCAACGCATTCAACGTGTTACATTTTAATTTTTAATAAAATTATGTATATCATTTTTTTTATAAACCAGAGATTTTTTCGATTCGGTTCCGAAAAACCGAACCGTATCGAACCGAAAATCTCGATTTTTTTTTCAGATCCGTATCATTCAAAATTTTCGAACGGTATATCGAATTTTTTGAAACCGAATCAAACTGAACTTTATAAAATTTTTAAAAAACCAAACTTTTTAAGAAAATCTAATTTTTTTTTAACAAAAATCGAAATTAAACCGTATGCAAAACAGAATCAAACCAAACCGAATAATAGACATAATTATTTAATATAATTTTTAAAATATGGAATAAACTGTGTGGAAATGGTTACGATACGGCCGTGCATTTTTTTTCAGAAACGTGGCCTCTCTCTCGACGTGGAGGTACACGTGTATAGTTTGTTAAGAATCGATGTTTCGGATTTTTGTTCGATTCGGTTATTGAAAATTTGAAACTCTTTAGGTTAACTTATGATTCAAATTTTTTATAAGAATATATTTTATATTTCGTCTGAATTTAGATTTTCATGTTTTAGAAAATTTATATACTTTCAATAAATTCGATTTTGAATAAAATTGAATAATATATATTGTTCGGTGTGATGCATTGTAGGCCTATACATCTGACCGGATCACGGTCAATTAGATCTCTTGTACGAACACCAAAAAAAAATTATAAAAAAAAAAGTTGATATATCATTGTACAATTTAGTTAATAATCGATGATTGTGATCAAACCAAGTCCGGTATGATTATAATTTTTTAAAAAATTGAAAAAAGAAAACACGAATAAAATAAAAAAAATAAATGAAAAAATATTTTTTTTTTAAATATGATTTTTATCTATAGAAATTTTAAACGAACAAAACTCAAATTTATAATATAGATTATCAGTATAAAAACCAAGCAGTTATAATTTTTCTAAATCTAAATAACCAAATCGAAATATAGAAACCTACTAAATTTCTCTATTCATGGAAATCACCAAATGAGATTGTGGAAGTTAAAACCAGAAAAAAAAAAAGGGTTTACATTACATAACCACAAGTGCAAGATCAAATAGCTGACAAAGAAATCTCTGAAGATCCAAACAAGAGTAGCCACCACAACAAGAAACAGTTAACAAAGCAGATTGCTTCAGAAGAAGCAGATTATTATTAGGACAACATAATTAAACAGACTATGAAAAGCAAGACAAGCTTGCTTCTGTTATGTCTCCTTGGACGCAGAATCGATCAAGCCGAAGCAGTAGCGACGTGTTTGCTCAGCGTCTGCTCGATCTTCACTTTGTCCGCACCGACAACCCTCTCCACTTCCTTCCCTTCTTTCAGGTACACAAATGTCGGCATAGCCTCCACTTGGAATTCCTTGGCAACATCCTGTGAGAGAAGATAAGATTTTCATCACTTTGGGCAAAACCCGAAATCTTATACGTCTGTATCTACATTTCTCGGTACTTTTTTTCGATGGAAAAGGGTTTCGGGGATTAGGGATTGGACCCTCACCTGCAACTCATCAACATCAATCTTGAAGAACACTACATTGAGGAATCTCTTGGCAAGTTCCACAAAGACCGGTGCAATGAAACGACATGGTGGGCACCACGAAGCTGTGAAATCTATCACGACCTGTTCATCATTTTGATCAGAAATCAATAAAGATGTGAACTGTTTCGATCACATATGAAATGGATAAAAAACACGGTGTTTAAACACATATATAGACACGAAAAAGAGCCCTCTTTCACGGGTTTTGTAGCAGAAGAAACAACGAATAGATCCAACCGAATGAACCAAGTTAATGCACAGTTTATGAATTCAGAAGCCAGAGATCCGAGTAAGTTTCACGATCCACCAATTTGTATATGATATATTCAGATGCATCCTACGTATGCCTAATTGCCAGAAAAATTGCATCCTTCGACATCATATCATCAAATCTCAAAGTTTTCCAAAAACCAAGTTTCAATCTCTGAGATCCTCAGCCTCGTTACCGGACGATCGGAGTTCTACAAATCTCCTACCAAACCCAAATCCGATTAGAAACCGAAATCGGGACAAACTCGTATTTCGATTATTTTCTCATGAACCATATGCAGATCACATGTTGGACCTATTTCTCTAACCTAATAAATTTTAAAAAACCCCTAAAATCTCAAACCCGCAGAAGCCCAGGAACGAAGGCCATGTATGGAACCCTAAACTCTAAGAAACGGAATCAACTCAGACAAAACACCAATCGTTTTCATCAAAACCTAATTCCTAGCTAAAACGAAGAAAAAACATGAAAACGAATCCAGATAACAGAGGATAGAACAAAATTACCAATTTCTTAGATTCGTTGGCCGCTTTGAAATTCTCGTTCCAGGCATCAAGGGTGTGGCAAGCGATCACTTCTCCTTCAGCCGCCATTTCTCTTCAGTCAAAGCTCGCAAAACAAATCTTCTCTTCTTCGATTTCTCGGTGAAGGACGCTTCGTCTCCGAATGGTTCTTATAGAAGAAGCGCGGGTCGGAGATATTCTCCCTTTTTGGGTGTTTGGAAACTTTCGACGAAAAGAATATTTATTTTATATTTTTTTCTAAAAATGAAAAAAAAACATTGAATGAAGAAACCGACTCGTCAAATCTCATCCATCGACGCGGTAGGGAAAATTCGATTTGGGGAAGGATCTAACGGCTGATATTGGTACACGTGTCTCATAACGCGTATAGGCGCGTGTACATACGCGCTGACGATATTATGTCAACGTGGTGATGACAGGTCGCAGCAGCCAGCAGCATCTTCTTGTCCTTCTGGAAAATCAATCTGACCGCTGCGATATCCTTTCTTGACCGTTCCGTTCATTCGCACACCACAGCATTTTATTTATATTTCTCCCATTTTTATTTTATTTTCTATAGTAATTGTTTTTGGTTGAATATTTTCTATAATATTTATTAGCATTTTATTTATATTTCTGCTGTTTTTATTTTATTTTCTATAATATTTACGGTGAAGATGGTCGACCATGCGGGAATCTTGATGTCTACGATGGAGATGGTCGACTTGTAGAGCCCTATGTCCATTCTAATGTTACGGACATAGATCACGACATTTGACGATGGAGATGGTCGACTTGTAGAGCCCTATGTCCATTCTAATGTTACGGACATAGATCACGACATTTGATTCTTGTCTTCTTTTTTTCCGCATATTATTGAATTTAATTAGTTTTATATTCTTCAATTATCACACAACACGCATTTTCGTATTCAATTTGAATAACTCAACCGATAAAACGAATATACAAATCTAGAGATGGGTATCTCGAATTTCGATTCGGTTCGAAAACAATATGTTGAAATAGGAAAATAAATATACGATTGAAAGAAAATATAGATTTTGAGATATTATTTTCAATAATAAGAAACAACATAATATTGTATATCATATTTGTTTCTCTTACTTTTATATTTTTTTTATTTTTTTTATTAATTTTTCTATAAATATATGAATTATTTTTATTATAACGTAACAAAAATGTAGCAATAAAAATAATTCTGTTTTTTTATTTATCTTTTTTTATTTAATTTATGCAATTTTATATTTCTACACATATTTTTGATTTTATAAAAAAAATATACAAAACGTGTCTCGCCCTGAATTCGACAAAGAGAGCGTAATTCCAATTATATATCTTACTTTCGACTCGGACCAAGATATCGCCGGTTAACAAAAAAAATAACACGTATTTCGATATGAAAACTAATGGTATGATTTTTCTAAAACAAAAATACTAAATTTGAACTGAAATGAAAATAAAATGACAAAAAAATTAAAAATTATTTAAGGTATAAGTATTATAATCAATAAAAAAAACTGAATTTGGACCAAATTCAAACCGTTTGCAATGTCAATATCGAAAATGTACAGAATTTTTTAAGTAGAAATAACCGATTACTAATATAAACCAATCAAACCAAATAACATAAAATCGTATTCAAATGGAATTCAATATAAAAACCAAATGATATCATCTTTCTAAACCGACATAACCAAATAAGAATCAAACCGAAGTGATTGAAAAACCGAATAGAAAATAAATATTTTAATCAATAAAAAAAACAGAATCACAGACTATATCCAATATAAAAATCAAATATATGTGTATATATATAAATATACTTCTTTTAAAATCGAAATAATGGAATGAGAATATATAACCAAATCAAACCGAAACCGAATGATCTCCTCTAGAACTTACTGCGATCATGAATGGTATACTATGAGTTCTATATATATATATATATGTTATTGATTGGTAAAATAGATACAAGAGTAAACTCGAATATAAAGGGAGCTTACAAGTAATTGCAGTAGCCACATTCTCAATGAACTCGAAACTATACGCTCTCATGGCCTGCAAGAGTTGTAAACTTCACCGCGCAAGAGATCGATGGGTCGGTGTTCGAGTGCGTAACGCTCTGGTCCCATGTACACGCCCGTCTTCTCCAACAATCCCAGTCCCTCTTCTCTTCCATATTTCGACGCATACAGCTTCAAGTACTCGAAATCCTGATCCGATACCCGCAATAAAAAGGGCGGCGGTATCAGCGAGAAACGTTTTTCCTAATCTCCGGCTATGTTTCCAATAGTTTCATCGTGTGCAATTCATCCTAACGAGTATCAACTAACCCAAAAAAATGCTTTTTCTCCATTCCGAATGAAAGAGAGTGTTTCCCCTCGGATAAATCGTACCTGCAAGCCACTTAGAAGCCGTTCCAGGCGAAGTGAAGCAACGGGTTCCGAAGAGGACGAGAAGACTTCACCCGGGTAGAACAGAACTCCATCGCCAGGAGGAAGACCACGTCTAAATCTTATCTACACAAAATCAGAACAACATTAGAGACGCTAAGCCCTAAAACCCTAAATCCAAACCCGAGAATTGGGCAAAAAGGCTTGTAGTTGGGACTTGATACATTAGAGAAAACAGGAAGAAAACCTCGGCACTGGGAACGGTTGCCTTCTCGTAGCAGTTTGCCCCCCAGTATAGGAACCCCGTCCCGCCTTCTTTCCACACACGCCACATCACAGCACGGTGCTGGGTCCCGCCCATCCCCAGGTGCCAATTCGGGTGTGGATCCGAAGGCCCAAGACATACATACGTCCACCATTCCTGTATAACAGCGAAGAATACTTCCTCTAATGAATTTTCGTTCCAAATATATTTCCAGAATGCGTAAAAAAAAACAGCATCACACATAGATTTGGATGTACCATAACCCGCTAAGTGACACTCTTCAATGAGGTTTATGGGAGAACTTACCTCACCATTCTCTGGCTGCAGCCGCCCAACGATATCCTTGACCAAATCCTCTCTATTGCCGAGTACCCATTCACTGGACATTACCGGACATTACCCACAAATCATATTCAAAAGTTGCATGATTAGATACCGCATTCAGCTCAAGAGAAATATTTAGATAAAAAGTTATCGCGAAGATCAATCTTAAAGTCCAAAATCATAGATTTATATACTAAACTCATCTGCATGTACATCCAACGGAGGAAGGTGAATTTCACACAGTTTAGATGATTGAACCAATTAGATGTCTTTTTCATTAGCCATGAACACAACAAAGATAGCACCCATAACGGAAATCCACACTTCAAGAGTAAGGACTCAATATAATCCACTGGAAAGATTACCTATAGAGCAACTCATTACTAATTTGAATAACCGAATTAGCGATATCTAAGAGAATTGTGTGAAATGAATCGTATTCAATACCTTGTACAATATATTTGAGTGTGGGGTCGAAGGAGATCTGGAACTTTCACAAAAGACTCAAAGGGGGTTGGAGCAAGAGGTGCATCGCCCGGCCCTATAAAATGGAAAAAATTGTTAATGCCAAACATTGGTTCATGTGGATATGTAGATACAAAAGAGACATCAAACATCAATAATTTCATCTAGCATATGTTCAATCTCATGAACAATCAGACAGATGCAAAGGTGTAACGGTGTAACAAAATTACCACAACGTAAAATGCTTAAATCTTAACCGCAAACTAGCTTATGCTTTCTAGATTGACGTATAATACAGTGACATTCTCGCAACATGAAGGCAAAATCATGAAAACCCAAATGGAAAGGAGCTACTAAGGGGAAAAAAAAAAGCACAATTTAAGTCACAAACATAGAATAAATGAGAATCCTGAAAGAAGGAAAACATACCACAATAGTACGTAGTTAGAACACGAGCATCCGGGGCATAGGCATGAATCTCACTAGCCATCTTGCGAACATTATCATAATGCTCCATATTCAGTGGCTGCCAAAAGTTTTGAACGCTAATAAGAAACCCGCCAACAAGTAGAGTAAATACTAAAAGGCATACATAAATTAGAAAAACGAACAACTTGTCCATTATCACCCACTGGCTATGGAAAGATACAAGAGATTCATTCAAAAATACCAAGTTACCTCATCCCACAAGTAAAAGTAGGCTTTGTTCCAATGAGGCTTCCTCCTCAATATCTCAACCTCTTTCCGCAGGTAACTTTCCCTTGAATCATCGCTGCTGCAGATGAAAATTCCGTTAGCTTAGTTATTAAGTTAGCTTAGTTATTAAGACATTTGACAGAAGATAGAGAAGGTTGCCAACCGAGCATACCCAGTTATGACTTGTCTATATGGTACTGCATAAGCTGCAAGCCTCGGGTCAGAGAAATACTCGTCAGATTTAGGATGATCAGCTGCAAGACCATATAGTGGAATGTGAATCAGGAAATCGGGTCATGATGCACGCATATACAGAGGATGATGCATGAACAATTCTCAGTTCGGGTTGTTAGGCTACCAGGCCATGGCGAGGTGTATGTCAACACACGCATGTTTTCACCCCATCTGCAAAAGTATGGACTGATTCGGTATTGAAGAAGCCACTTGAAATGGAGATCCAATTTCTTGTACCATTCTTCACTTCCATGTTCAACACCAAAACGATCCTCAATCACAGTATCGGAGACACCGATTACTGCAGGGAGTGATGGAGTCACTGGAAGAATAAATTCCCAAACTGTCAATCTTAACTTTACACGCACTGCAAGGTTTGATACAACATCTTCTTCCATCATATCAATGGATCCATTATCTGAAACGAACTCCGCAAATGATGGAGAGAAGAGAATTCTTCTTAATGACGAACTTGCACATTTTATTCTTTCTACCTAAAAGACAAGTTAAAGGTTATTTGCAAAAAAAATATGTCCAAGAGGGATGAGGTCAAGGAAATAACAGCAGGGAAAGTGTAAAATTACCACTTCATCCATGGGCTTTCCCTCTATTGGCACCACGGTATCAAGACAGTTCTTAAGTTCAAGACACAGCTGATGCTTCTCAGATTTTCCCAAGCGAGTCGAAGATCTGTAATAAAAAAGACCGGATAGTTCATCAGCATGTCAAAGCCATGTTTAATTGTGCATTTCATTATGAAACATCGAAACCATCCAGAAACATGGGCATCCTAAAGTAGAAGAGTGTGAATTTTGCAAAGTCGGGAGACTCACCCTCCATCCGCCTTCATTGCAGAAATTATAATCTCTCCTTCATATTGACCAGGAGGCTGCCCATTTGGGACATCTATCGAAACCCATATGACACTAGTTTCTCTGCAACAACCCAGACAACGTCAGTACCCAGAAATAAGATTGTAATATTTCCAGAGATTGATCAAGTAAGTGCTAACAGTACCCTGGAAATATGCTAAGTTGGCTAACTGGCAACTCAAGGGGCACCAGAGCATCAGGAACACCTAAGACAGGAACCACACGCCGAAGTTTTAATGACTGGCCAACAAATAATCTGCAATGGTTAAAAATTAAAATAAGCATAATCATATCGGTATCAAGCTACATCGCCAAGAAAGAAGAGATCCGTTTCATCTGCTAGATGATCCATTTATATTTCAGTCTTCCCAGGTTTTGAAGAACAATGAGAAAGAAACAAGAACACGGGCAAAAAAGCTTACCGATCTCCAGATGAAGAATACAAGTCATTGCACTGAACTTGGACAGTCCCTGCAATGGTGGAACCAGACCAAGAAACTTTCGGACGTATGGCAATCTGAAAACTCTCTCTCTCATTCCTAGCTGCCAACAGATCTATCTGTAGGACAATAAGAACACATATACCTGATATACCTATAGAGGCTCTTCATTCCATCAAAACCCAAATTGACAAACGGTACATAGCAAGGGAGACAAGATATCATTCGGCCGAAATATCAGTGGCTTTGACAGGACATGGGTTTTCCTCCCTTGTTCACAAACAATATCTACACTAGCTATGCCCCTTTGGAAAATCTGCTCTGCCATAGACAAGTTTTCCTTTTGATCTGTTTCTGGACTATTCGCCAAGATCTTATTTAACAGATGGTTCAAACACATTTCGATCACACAGAATGCAAGTAAAGGAGCTGTGGTCTCAAGCATATAGGATATTCAAAGAAACCAATAAAACACTTACAGGCTCCAAAGACCGAGGAGTTTCTTGTGGCCCGACATTAGCGGTATTTGGCATACACCAGACATGCACCAACTCAGCGGTCGGAACCTCTGTCGGGTCCAGAGACTGTCTAAGTGGCTCCGAGCTTAGACCACCATCGTTCCAACCGTAAGCCGTTCCTCCACCAGCCACTCCTTCTACTGGAACAGCAATATCTTGAGATCCTGCGGAAATTTGAAGTGCCTTAGGGCTATTACACTTCACTCCAAGTAATACACATTGAATCCAAAGGTAACAATTCGACGATATCATGAATTTCGCATAACTGATTCAAGAAAATAACATCTGCAATGAACGTTAAAATACAAGAGAAGCTTCAACAATTCAAACCTAAGACTCTTTAGGAATTGAAGGATCATAAATCTACAGAAAAGTGAGGTCGAAGAAACCAAATGGGTATTTCAAATTCAACTCATCCACTGAAAAAACTGATGCCAACTTCGAATCTGTAAGCTTTTCGCTTCTCAAGAATCATATCGTCAAATTCCATTCCTTGATGCAATCATCCCCATTAACAAAAAACGAAGAGAATAACCCAAAAAAGGAAGAGAAAGAAAGAAAGAACAATATCGAATTTCATAATCGAGTACTTGAATCGAGACGAATCAATCTCACCGTTGTTGTCCATTTGCGGCGAAATGAAATGCTCCTCGAGAGGAGGAGAAGAAGAATTTTGGCAGGAAATTTAGCGACGATGATACGATAAGAAAATCGCGAGACGCGATTCCCAGATTTTCTGAAGAGAAGCCAACACGTAACTACGCTGCTTGTTTACTCTCGTGTGGATGAACAAAAAAAAAAGGTACCTTTTTGCCGAGGAAACAAAAAAAGTTTTTTTTTTTTGGAAAGAAGGCTTTCTGTATTTGGGCCCAACAGTATTCCCTTGCTTGGGCGGTTTAGTAATGGAAAGGAAAACTTCCTCCAAGAAGCCCCAGGTAAAAGACGAAGAGATTGCTTGCTGATTAGGGTTTTGGGTTGGCGATGAACTTTGAATCCACGATCTGGGTCTCAAGATTTGAGGCTCTAATCTGCAGTTTTTCACTTTTTATTCTGTAAAGTTACCGCCTTTTTTTTATTCGGAGACAAGAGTTACGAGGTGGGTTTTGCAAGTTTGAAACTGACAGTAACATTTTGTGAGATGGGATAAAATTAGGGTTTGGTTCGGTTATTTTGGTTATTAACCAAATCGAATCAAATAAATATATTTTGGTTATTAACCGAAACAAGTCGAATAATTCATTGGTTATGATGTTTTAAAACCCGAAATAACCGAATACGAATCGAATCAATTAAAATTTAATCACCGTTTGATTATGAATTTTTAAAACCTGATATAATTAAACGGAACAGAACTATTTATACATCCCATTTATATATATATATATATATATATATATAAAGTTATATACATATATATTTCTAATTTAATCATTATTTTATTATTTTTAAAATTTATTTTATCATTATTTTATTATTTTCAAAGTTTATTTGATATAATCATTTGGAGAAGAGAATACTTATTTGTGTAATATTTTATTTTGTTATTTTTATATCAAGAATTTAGATTTTATTGTTTTATATGTTAAGATGATTATGATAATATTTTATATTATATTTTGTTTGAATATTTTTCTATTATAAATGAATTGACTTTTTAAAATATTATAACAGAATCGAATTGAACCAAACCAGATCTTTAATTGGTTATAAATTTGGTTATAGTCTTAAGTAGAAAAAAGCAAATCAAACCGAACCGAATAAAATTAATTAACCGTTTGGTTATAGAAGAACAAAATATGATTTTCCTACAAATATCTTGAAAAACTGAGTTGAAATCACTGTTGTTTATTGTCGGAGATATATATAAAAAATTACATGTTTTGCTATTATTATATTGGCTCGATGATGATGACGACGACGGTACATGCTAACTTTCTCCTTTTATAAAATGTAATAGAGAATCCGAACGCGCACATGGACAGTTCGCGATGGAGAATCCAACCACATGGAATATTCTTACAAAGATGATTTATCACTCCATCACCTATTAGGTTTCATTGCATAATTCAGACACCTCTTCCTCCCAACAAGAAGAATAGAGAGAGATAGAGAAAGGTAAGAGAAAGAGTCTTAGTGTTGATGTTTCCATGGTTAACTCATGGTCATGTATCTCCATTTCTCGAGTTATCAAAGAGACTCCCTGACACGAACTTCCACGTCTATTTCACTTCAACACTTGTCATCTCAACACATTCCGACCAGAGATCAGATACAAGTATTCAGAATCTATCCAACTAGTTGAACTCAAATTCTCAACCTGTTCGGAACTCCCTCCTCATTATCACACCAAAATTCATCATCCCTTTATAGTTGATCCATGTTTAATGTGTCATCAACCAACCAATTATAGGATTACGTAGTAGTTTTTGGATGAGATTGACAATTAAGTTTTGTCCATAAATTAAGCATGGATACTAAACAATTGCTTAGAGAGTAAAATCCAAATAGATAAACTTAGACGCTTATCTCAATTTTTAATTAAATTATACTATATCTTCACACACATATTTATAACTTGTGGATGGAGTTAGAAAAAGTTAGCAATAATAATGTGATATTGGGTTAACCAACCCATTTGGACATAACCCATTTGGATTTAATAAATTACTGGTTTGGATTGGGTTTAACCCAATAATAATAGTTAAATGGGTTGGGTCAACCCATTTAATCACTTTAATATTCTAAATCCTTACTAACAAGGATTAAAAAAATATTCAATTAGATTATTATTCTATTTTTTATGATTTAAAAAGAAATTTTTTTTCTAATTTTAAAATACTAAAAAGATATTTTATATATATAATTTAATATCTTAAAATTATAATTTTTTTTACCAATAAAGAAAATTACCCAAAATATATATATATAAATATATTAAATTATGTAAATATCAATACCCACAAAATAAAATAAATAATATATGTAAATAAAAGGATTCAAATTAACTTCATTTCGATTCAAATCGATTCAAATTCATTTCGAATCAATTTGATCGATTCAACGAATCGATCCGTTTTGATTCGTTTCGAGTCGAATTTGTTCGATTCGGATCGAATTGATCGTTTTGATTCTTTTCTAGTCGAATTCGATTAAGATCAAATCAATCCGTTTTGATTTGTTTCGAATCGAATCGATATGTTTTGATTCGTTTCGAGTCGAATTCGATTCGACATGAATTGATCATTTTGATTCGTTTCGAGTCGAATTCAATTAAAATAAAATCAATCCATTTTGATTCATTTCGGATCGAATCAATCCTTTTTTAGCCGAATTCGATTCGGATCAATTCGTTTCGATTCAAATCGAATCGATCCATTTTTCGGATCGAATTGATCTTAAAATTCGATTCGTTTTGGTTCGGATTCGATTTTTATTATAAAATTTTCATTTTAAAAAAATCGATTTTTTTATTATTTTTATATTTGGTTTGAATTAATTGAATTTTTATTTTGAAATATAAATATATTGCTTTTATTTATAAATACATTTTTAATATTTTATTTAATCAAAACTAATGTAATGTTTAATGAGTTATTTGGGTTAACTCATTAAACCCATGGATTTAATGGGTTAAAACCTATTTTACCCATAAAACAATTATAACTCAAAACAATAACCCAAATATAATAATAATTGGGTTGGGTTGGGTTAACCCATATAACCCAACCCAATTTGACATCTATAGTTAGCAAATACGTCCTCTTAACAAACCATTGATTTCATTCACTTATAAAGATTGTAAATTACAATTCGTTTTTGTTTGAGTTTAATCCAACCCACGAACACAACTACCCCTGAGTTTGTTCTCTTTTACAACATGAATTATATCATCAAAACGCACCCCAAGTGTTTCCACACTCCCTTAAAGAACTTCACCATAATTATCACTTTCGAATTCCCCTCATTTGCAGCTCACTCGCTCTCAAGTGACACTCATCACAATAAAAATGATCTTAGATAAAGTAAACTCTCTCAAACTCTCTTTCAATGTGTGTATCTCTTTATGCTCCAAGCTTCTCTTCTTATAGATGTGTAGACGTATTGCAGATTTAATCTTCGTGATTTGATCTAAACTTGATTAAGTTTGCTCCAATCTTTGTGTAGATCTTCTTCGTATTCATCCAAATCCCATGGCTTTAATCTTTGTGTACTTTGTTTTATCCAAATCTCCACAAATCTTTGTAACAACTTCATTTATTTGAACTTTGCATTTCCTGCACACGTTAAACACGACACAAATTCTTCATACAAGTCTTTTAGTTAATCACAATGACTTAGAGTCATGTCAACCCTAACAATCTCCCCCATTTTGTTTCATTACTCATACATACTAAGATTAGAAATATTAGAAAGAGCATAAACAAATTTATCCTATTAAGCAAGTATTTTCTTCAAATCAACACAGTAAAACGACCATAGTTAGAAGTCACACACAATCATCAAGTTCCAAAATCAAGATCAGAGAAAAAATATTAGCTAAACCCTTCCACGACTCTCAATGTCACGTGACGAGTCACGAAGAGTCCTTCTTTGTTTTTTTTCCACACTCAATATCATCTACTCTCTTTGTCTTTACCTGTGCAGTGCTTATACATGTTTGTTCAACAGGTTCTTCTTTAGGATCTTCTTCAGCCTCACCTTCACTTTCTCCCTCCTAACCTGCGACTTCTTCTTCATCTTCATCTATAGCCATTTCTCCCCTTGTGTACGTGAGTGGGAAACAAAACTATCCTATAACAATGAATATATAATCATTGTGAGAGAGAGATGAGGAAGATAGATATTACTCTGAGAACCTTGAAGCAGAGAGTCAAACTTGACCCCGATCTTCTTGTACTTCTGAGCTTGTCTTCTTGCAGTAATCTCCATCTGGAGAAGCTATCATGATGTCTTTTCCAATGACACCCAGTTGGTCTTTGCCGCTTTGTATAAGAAAGTAGATTCGTACAGTAGTTGAGCAACTGTGATCTGTCCATCTCGATGTTCATCATACAGCCCGGTGAGTGTTACCTCTTGTTCAATGTCAGATATGTCTCATTTGGTTCAGGGGTTCCAAACACTCTACAGATCAAAGTAGGTGAAAACTCCTAAAATTTGCCTCTCACATACACTCGATGGTATATGATATCATCTTCTATGGTTGTTCTTTTAGGCAAATTAACATAGAATTCTCTGACTAAATTCTTGTTATAAGGACAAATATATGTTACTATTTCGGCCAATCCCCTGCTCTCTAACAAATTCCAAACTTCATTTTCATTGAAGCTTGTCACATTTTCATTCGTTTCACCAATAACATCAATTGTGTATTTATAAAACAATAGATTTCTATTACTAGATCATCTCATATGCAAATTTTACGATATTATTGCAATTATTTTAGATCAAAATAATATGTTATTTGTCCGAAATTAAATAAAGTATCATTTTTTAAATCATATATATTATAATCTAGTTAGAACATTGAAAACTTACTCCTTTAATAATAAACGGAGAATATTTTTCCGAATTGATAATATGACTTGTAAATTTGATTCTTCTATTGTTTGCAATCAAAACACTAATAATATATGTAACAAAACAAATTATATTAGTTTTAAATTCTAATAATATATTTCTTCTTTTGTAGTTTGACGAATGTGATATTTCTTTTATTGTTTGCAAAAACTAGCAAGTCGTGGTATAAATATATCCATTTTTGCAATATTATAAACTGTATCATCAATTTTTTTCAAAAATAGTTTATTTTTTCATAAAAAAATACAAAATTTATTATCTGTTAACTTGTATTTATTATTGTTTGACAAAATATTGAAATCACTCGTATGAAATATATATCAGTGGTTTAATTTTTTAATATTTTTTTGAATGGTTCGAAAATATTTTTCTTTCAAGGAAAAATCTCATATTCCCCACGAATTTCGGTTAACGTTTTCAATTCCTATATAAATTTTTAATTTGACAAAATTTATCTAGAAATTCAATTTTTTTTTTCAAAATTTCACACTAAATTGCAAAATGTGTTGCAATGTCTCACATAATCGAAGTTCAGAATTTCGATTTGCTTTGGTTTTAAATATTTTATTTTAGAGATTTTAGTTACTTGAGCAATTTTGGTTTAGAAAATTTAGATCTGTATAATTTAAATAATTTTTGTTTTAGGTAATAGGATTTTAGTGCGGTTTTATAAGATATTACACCATATTTTGCGATTTAGTGTTAGATTTTGAAAATTTTTGAATTGTTGTGTAAGTTTTTATCAAATTAAAAATTGATATATGAATTGAGAACATTAACAAAATTTTATGAGGGAATATGAAATTTTCCTTCTTTCAATAATATCAACATTGTAAGTTAAAAGGATGATGTTTTTATAATCATGAACATGTAAATAACTCATATGTAGAATTCACTTTTTCACCAACTAATAAGAATTGAATGACAATAAACTTATTTTCATAGAATAGATTTCGTTCCTCCCATATATTTAGAAATCTAACCATAGTACATTGAGAATTATGATATCTTCTTATCTAATCAAATGTTATATAGGATGATATGGATGTGTGGATCACATTTTTTAAGTTCTACAATGTAATAAAATTAGGTTGTGATCAATATAATCTCTTGTTTTAAGTCTTAAGCAACGTATCCTTATGTACTGATATTTTGAGTTAAAAATATTTGTCTTCTAATATACAAAGATAAAATACTTTTACTTTTTCTCGATTTTCTCAATTGTGAATGTAGTTCCTTTTATTGACTTAATTGTTGTGAGATATTTTTTTTTGGTATAATGTGAATTGTATTCCAAAAAAAGGTTTTCGTTTACACACCGATCATTTGACCGTATTCAATCGCCTAGGGAATACCATGCGCAAGTGGTTTTTACAAGTCAAAATTACATAAGCTCAAATCTCAATTGGTTGATGTGATATAGAACCAATCTTCTAGTAGAGACCCCTGGGTGGTTGGGCTCTTCTTCAAAACAGAGTAAAGGATATTTCTCATGCATCTATCCAGCTTCCAGCGAATGTGCTCGACTGTTTTAGATCGACCCCGGAATATACGATTGTTCCTCTCTCTCCATACCTCGTATGTTGTGAGTTGTGCAAGAAGCTTCACCATCAGTGTTCGGTTCCTAGTCCGGTCATGTCCCGCTTGAGTTATCCAACCAGAGAGTTGGTAGATACTTGAAGGAAGCGATGACCAAAGGTCCGCCGGACCAGGCTTTGGTCCGGCGGACCGGACGTAAATGAAGAACACGGACCGCGAAGAAAAACAGCTCCTGGTCCGGCTGACCAAAACTGGTCAGCTCCGGACCAGGGCTTCGGAAGGTTTCCGCGGCTGACTGGGCGAGGGACCGGCTGACTGGGCAGGCGCGCGTGTTGTTAGTCCGGGGCTGACCAAGATTGGTCAGCTCCGGACCAAGTCTTCAGGGGACTCACACCGGCTGACTGGGGCAGGCGAGCGGCTGACTAGGCTTCTGCGGAGAATGTTTGGTCCGCCGGACCTGAGGCGGTCAGCTCCGGACCGTACGTGCATTTGGGGTTGGTCAGTTCGTCTTCGTGTCGGACTGGCTGGGCACGGAACATTCCTGGTCCGGCTGACCTGAACTGGTCAGCTCCGGACCAGGCCTTCATTTTCCTTTGGTCAGCTCGTCTTCGGTCAGCGCTGGGCGAAGTTGTGGCGATCTCCTGGTCCGCCGGACCAGTGTTGGTCAGGGGCGGACCAGATGGACTGTTTTCTCCGATTCTCACCGAGTTTGTGCGTTATGCCCTCGGGGTCCTGCCAAAGTCAAGAAATAGTCCCGAAACCCTAGAATGGCTCTAGAAATGCCTAAGAATGCGTGGAAATCGTTTAGAAACCAAAGACATACTCGTATAAAATCCAGATAAAATCCGAACCATCAATAGTCTTCTCCCATAACTGATGCTTTTGATATATATCGGTGTTTCCTGAGAAAAGCCATGATAATCAAGGGAAGCAAATTGTCCGTTCTTAACAAAATTATCCTACAGCATCAAAATCTATCCAAGTCTCCAGGTCCAATTGAAAGGAAGTTTGCAGGTTAGCATCGGAGAGGAAGGAAACCGTAAGCAGCCACCGAAAATCCAACCCTAAAACGAATTAGGAAGAGATTTTTTTTTTGGTATAATGTGAATTGTATTCCAAAAAAAGGTTTTCGTTTACACACCGATCATTTGACCGTATTCAATCGCCTAGGGAATACCATGCGCAAGTGGTTTTTACAAGTCAAAATTACATAAGCTCAAATCTCAATTGGTTGATGTGATATAGAACCAATCTTCTAGTAGAGACCCCTGGGTGGTTGGGCTCTTCTTCAAAACAGAGTAAAGGATATTTCTCATGCATCTATCCAGCTTCCAGCGAATGTGCTCGACTGTTTTAGATCGACCCCGGAATATACGATTGTTCCTCTCTCTCCATACCTCGTATGTTGTGAGTTGTGCAAGAAGCTTCACCATCAGTGTTCGGTTCCTAGTCCGGTCATGTCCCGCTTGAGTTATCCAACCAGAGAGTTGGTAGATACTTGAAGGAAGCGATGACCAAAATTTCCGTGCATAGGGCTGCCACACTGCTATAGTAAATTGGCAGCCGAAGAAGATATGTTCATGGCTTTCATCAACGAGATTGCATAGACAACATATCATATCAGTATGTGCTCCCCATCTTCCAATTCTATCACGTGTTGGCAGCCGTTGAAGATATACCTGCCACTGTATAAAAGATAATCGCGGAACAGAATGCTTGAACCAAACATCATCGTACCAGGGAACAATAGTTGATGGCTGCCTGATTAATAACCATGTGGATTTCGAAGAGAATGAATTGGTAAATTCATTTTCTCTTTTCTTCCATAGGATGATATCTGGCCATGCATTAGCACAAGGAATAGGGGTAGAGGCTAGTACCATGTGCAAGTGTGCAGCTCTTTCGGTTCTGGCTGCAGGGAGAGACCAACCATTTTCGGTGGCTGCGTGACAAACCAGTGCATTCCTCGGCAGTCTAAACATTCGTGGCCCAAGCTCCCCGATGTATTGTATCAGAGCACCAAGTCCTGTCCAGTTATCTAACCAGAATAGAGCAGTTTTACCATCCCCAATTTTGTGTCTGAGGAACTGTTGCGCTGTTGCCTTGATTGATACCAATTTTCGAAGGTTCCATGATAGTCGAGTTGATGGGGTGGTGTCCCAAAAACCCCGTCGTTTGAACACATTCGCCTGCAGCCAAGCAACCCATAAGGAACCCGCCGCCGAGAACATGAGCCATATGAGTTTGAGTCGGAACGTAAGATTCTGCTCCTCGAGTTTTTTTAATCCTAGACCGCCTTCCTTCCGAGGTTTGCATATAGAGTCCCATGCTACCCGATAAGATGGTGCTCCACCCGTCGAGGAACGCCATAGAAAAGCTGCACACAAACCATCTATCGTACGCAACAGGTACTTTGGCAGTAGGAAAGTCTGGCTCCAATTGTTGACTAACCCATAGATGACGGAGGAGACAAGTTCCAGTCTACCAGCATATGAGAGGAATCGGTTTGTCCAAGAGGCAATTTTCTTATGGATCTTCTCGAGTAAGGGTTGGTAATCAGCCTTTGAGAGGCGTGAGGCACTAAGTGGAACACCAAGATACCGTATGGGTAGGTGTCCTCTTCTGAGATTGAGTGCAGCATAGAGTTCTGTGGCTTGGGTGTCCAGAAGCCCACTGATAAAAATCTCTGACTTATCATGATTCATTCTTAAGCCAGAGTAGTCACCAAATTTTCCCAACAGTCTTGTTATCTCGGAAAGGGAGTCTAGGTCAGCCTCAGAGAAGATGATTACATCATCTGCGAACACCAAGTGGGTAACAAGGGGATTCAGGCACTTCACATGAGGGCGGATCCTGCCAGAAAGCACCGCCGAGTTCAACATCCTCGAAAAGACATCCATTGCCAATATGAAGAGATAAGGAGAGATGGGATCCCCTTGTCTTAGACCACGACCACCACCGAAATAACCAATAAGTTCTCCATTCAGAGATATAGAGAACTTCGTAGTGGTAATACACTCCCTTATCCAATTCCTGAACACCTCGGGTAGTTGCAACACTTCTAAGATTCGGAGTATGAAGCCCCAACTAAGAGTGTCGAAAGCTTTCCTTATGTCGATCTTTAGCATCGCACTTTTAGCCGAGCTTGTTCTATTATAATCTCTGACCAACTCGGATGCCATAAGCACATTTTCCACCATTAACCGACCTTGAAGAAAAGCTGTTTGATTTGGTGAGATAATCTCCTGCAATAGTGGTTTGAGCCTCTTCACAAGGATGGTGGAGATAATCTTGTAGGATAAGTTACAGCAACTTATTGGCCGAAAGTCGGTTAGTGAATCTGCTTCCGATTTCTTTGGAATGAGAGCAATTGCTGTAGCGTTCTGCTGCCCTAAAAGACGACCCGACAGAAAAAATTCTTGAATAGCCTCAGTGAGATCAGATCCTACTATATCCCAAGCCGCAACAAAGAATTCTTTAGTATATCCATCTGGTCCCGGTGCCTTGTTGCTTGGAAATGAGTTTAGTGATTCCTTAATGTCCTCGGCTGATGGTAATCTAGTGAGTGTCGAATGAAGCTCAACAGGGCATCGGTATGGAAGCAAGGATTCCATCCATGTATGGGGAGGAGTGGTGATGTTGAAATCTGGTGACCCTATCATTTCTTTGAAGAAGCTGACTGCATGATTCCTAATGCCCTCTCGAGTTTCCCATCTGTGACCTTGTCTGTCCACAAGATAGTGAATGTGGTTGCTTGATTCCCTTGCCTTGACAGTTTTGTGGAAAAAAGCCGTGTTGCGGTCGCCTAGACTTAACCATGTGATACGGGATTTCTGAGAATAAAATCGTTCCTCAGCAGCATGCAACAAGTTCCAATCATGTCTGACCTTTCTTTCCGCCTCTACAAGATCCGAGGTGGGAGTGGTCATCAATTGGGTTTGTATGCTCTTCAGATTTGCTGTAATGTCTGTAACACGTTTGGAAATATGGCTGAATCTCTCCTCATTCAGCTTTCGTAGCGGAAATTTAAGTGACTTCAGCGCTTTACAAAGCTTAAACTGCTTGGATCCAGAGAAATTTTGTGGCCGCCAGTGTTCACTGACAACCTGCAAGAATGCAGGAAGTAACGTGAGATGTTGGAAAAATTTGAAGGGTTTTGGTACCTTTACTGACAGATCTGGAACACGCAATATCCCTGGCGAGTGGTCTGAGATTGTCGGGGCCGTGAACTCGATGTATGCATCTGGGTAACTATCCCTCTAGGCCAAATTGCACATAATTCTGTCCAGTTTAACTGCCAAAGGCTCAGAAACTTGCTTGTTGCCCCAGGTAAAAAAGAGACCTCTATTGGAAATATCTGAGATATCAGCAACATCGATACAATTCTGGAAGTTTGTCATGCCTTGTGACTGTGATACAAAGGCAGGGTAGTCAGATCGCTCAGAAGGGTAGAGGACTTGATTAAAGTCACCAAGCACAATCCACGGTATATTGACTTGGGGACTGTACGACGAAATTTGCTGCAATTCAGACCAGAGGGTTTTCCTTTCTACCACTGTGTTGCGGGCATACACAAAAGTGATAGTGGTGTCAATGCTCGGCTGATTGCTTTGAATGCCACATGTGATTTGTTGGTCTGTAGCCATGTATATGACCACACTAATTGTTGGATCCCAAACCAACCATACATGTCCAGAGGGGTCGGCATTATGATTCACAAAATGCTTCCATCCACGGGGTATAGCTGCGGTGATTCTAGCTGAATTTTCTGGTAGGATGTGAGTTTCCAATAATCCACCCATGAGAAACTTCTGCTCCAAAATCCACTTGCGAACAAAAAATTGTTTATTCCGGCCATTTAGACCTCTCACGTTCCAGGCAAAAATCATGGTATTCCTTGGCGATACTAGTTACCTCTCGAGGACTTTCGGCCTCGATCCTTATTTTTTCCTTTCTTCAAACCCTCGGTTTTTCGTTGGGTTTGTTGAGCCAGTGGTATTTCTTTTGGATTGACAGGGGTCGATACCTGATGATTCTTGCCCACAGGTGGGATGGTGTCAGCCATCGGTTTGCTAGGTGTGGTCTGCAACTGTGGTTCATCAGTAGAGGTCAATGATATTTGTGGAGTTTGTGGAATAGGGGGTGATGGCTATAGGGGGATGATGGTAGTTTGTGTTTTAGGCGGATGGTCTGCTGCTTGTGGTTGGGACAGGTCTGGGAGGGGACCATTATCTGTAGCTACCTGTGGAGGCTGCGAGACAGAATCAGTTTGGTTGACCAAGATCTGATCGGCAACAGTTGGCAATTTCACTACCGGACCTTTCCTTGCAGACCGTGGAGGTGGGGGATTCCTTGGGCAGTGATGAGCGTTATGTCCGCGCTCTCTGCAGGATGAGCACAGTGGTGGTAGCCAATCATATTCTACTTCCACAACGCTTTCCTGGCCAAAGGGAAGATTTACTGCAATCTTATTCGGCAGCGGAGAAAGCAAGTTAACTTCAATGTAAACCCGAGCGATGGAGAGGTTTTCCTTCGCAGCAGTGACTCGATCCAAATATAGGGGCTCACCAATACATGTTGCAATACGACTAAGGCTGTCGTAGTTGAAGAGTTAGTGGGGCACATTGCGGAACGTGACCCACGTTGGAGCTGAATGTAGAGGAGGCTTGATCGGACAAAAATCAGGCTTCCACGCCGATACAAACATTGGACATGAGCCAATATACCAGAAGTTTTTGCTCAGCGCAAAATCTTTCACAGCTTGGGAAGGCATTTTAAACAGAAACGTGCCATTCCCAAAATCTTTCACAGCTTGCGTTCACAACTCCGATTATCCGGCCTATTGAGGGTGGTAATCCGTAGAACTGTCCAACCAGGAATTCCCTCCATTCCCTTGCAGATTCAGCTATGGATTCCGCTGGAATTTCCACCAGTGGAATGCCAGAGGCATGGGTTGCAGGTGTTCCAGTTCGCTTTAATGTGCGCAGAGAAGATTGGAGTTGCTGACTCCAGTTGGATGGAAAAAAGTTAGATATATTAATTAGAAAAAAGTTAGATATATCACATTCTCATTAATAATCTATTAATTAGATATTTTTATTTAAAGATAAAATTAAACTTTTTTAAAAAAATCATCTAAAATGACATTTATTCAGTAACGCAAAATATTTTCTAAAATGACATATATTTAACAACAAAGAGAGTAAATGAAATGTTGCAATGTGTCAATAAAATACCTGTAACGATCCGAGACCGCTACGGAATGATAGAGCTGTCCCCACACACCAACACGAGACCTTTTAGCATGTTTTGTCCTCACTCGCATACATCCTGGAAAGTACTTCCCAGGAGGTCACCCATCTTAAGACTATTCCAAGACCAGCACGCTTAACTTTGGAGTTCTCTCTAGATAACCGAAAAGGTAGATGCATCTTGTTGGTATGAGTAGCTCAATTAATTCCTTTAAGTTATCTTTGACTGTATAGTCTCATACCTATATAGCCCTCGGATCTCTCTCATTCTGGTGCGTTCGATTCATCCCTGTACCCCCTACCCAGAAGCTCGTCAGGAGCCGCTCCTTGTCCGTGCCTCTCGCATCGGCGATCACTCCCCGCCCTCCTACGGTATCCTGGACTGTCACAGACCCACCAGCTTCCGCCTAGTTTGTCCTCGAACCACACCGTACTGGGAGAGAACCAGGCTCCGATACCATTTGTAACGACGCGAGGCCGCTACGGAATGATAGAGCTGTCCTCACACACCAACACGGGACCTTTTAGCGTGTTTTGTCCTCACTCGCATACATCCCGGAAAGTACTTCCCAGGAGGTCACCCATCCTAAAACTACTCCAAGGCCAGTACGCTTAACTTGGAGTTCTCTCGAGATGGATAACCGAAAAGGTAGATGCATCTTGTTGCTATGAGTAGCTCAATTAATTCTTTTAAGTTATCTTTGACTGTGTAGTCTCATACCTACATAGCCCTCGGATCTCTCTCATTCCGGTGCGTTCGATTCATCTCTGTACCCCCTACCCAGAAGCTTGTCAGGAACCGCTCCTTGTCCGTGCCTCTCGTGCCGACGATCACTCCCCACCCTCCTACGGTATCCTGGGTTGTCACAATACCTAAACTTATGAAATCGATAACATATGTCATCTACAAGTAAAATAATTCGCAAACAAATCAACAACGTAATTCTTATCAAATTTAACCACCTCAGCTCCACTCTAAAATAACATACAATGTCGATATCGATCCTGTAATTTTGCTAGACTTTTTATATTTTTCATAGAAATTGCTATTGATTTCACGAGTTCAGATATTTTATTGATATATTGCAATAATTTATATATTTATTTATCAAATTATTAGTTCGGAATTTATTTGACACATTCAAAAAGTTTGAAATTTTTTTGGGATTTTTCTTTATTATAATGTGTGATTTCATCGCAATATCAAAAACTTAGATGTCATAAGACTAAATAGAATTAAGACACAATGATTCTTATCAGTGGCGGATCCACGTTGATGGCAATGGGGGCCTTTGCCCCCACTATTTGAATTAAAAATTTTTAATTTCCTTTGTAAATTTTATAAATTTGTAAAGAAAAATTGAAATGCCCCCATATTAAAACGTTAAAATTATAATTTGCCCCCTATTAGATATAATCCTAGGTCCGCCCCTGATTCTTATACAACTTATAAAACTCTTATTTAAATAATAGAAAAATTCCATAAAATAGCACAATTTGTTTAAATGTACTATATAAATAGCTCAATTTTCAAATTTGCAAATAAATATCACAATTTGGTCAAATTGTGTTAAATTGATACCAATTTGGTATCTATTTAGTACAAATTGATTTCCTAACAACGTCATCAATTTTGGTATCTATTTGGCACAACATGATTAATTTGAGGTATTTAAAAAATAATTTAGAAATTGTGGTGTGACATCCCTGTCCCGTTACGTGGATAAAATCCAAATAAAATATTTAATTATACAAAAAAATGGAAAATTTTAAAAATTTTCAAACGATGCAACGGAAAACATTTTATATCAAACACACCAAACCATAATACGTAAGTATTGAAATCCACAAGAAGAAAATACATACGTTTATAAATACAACACATTTTAAAAGTCCATTTACCAAATAAGTATTGTTGGTGATATGTGTTTAAGAAAAATAAGAAAATTAATAAGAGTATGATTTGTAACTAGAGAAAATCGCATATAAATACTTGAACTTTTATAAAAATCCCACATAAATATCTAAACTATAAAATTTTTATATAAATATCTAAATTTTTTTAAAATCCTATATAAATACCTAAATATCTGAAAAAATCTTAATTAAACCCAAAATACGTTAATAACATCACCTATTTTTATTTAAAACATATCTGCTATTTTTATTTATTTGAATTTTTTTTAAAAGTCAAGGTATTTATATAGAAGTTTTAAAAATTCATGTATTTATATGAAAAATTTATAATTCAGATATTTATGTGAAATTTTTATAAAAGTTCAGCTATTTATATGTTATTTTCTTTTGTAACTATTGTCTTGGAGTGATGTTGTGTTTCTATAGTTTATCCAAAATTATAACTTCACTACTATATATTAACTATATATTAATGGTTAGTGAGTTGTAATTGTCTATTAATATTATTTTTTAAGGTATGTTGCTTTATTCATCGTCTTTAATCGAGAAATGATTAAATTGGTTATTGTACGCCACTTTTTAAAAAATATAAACTAATGTACGTTTTTCTTCTATTAACAAAACAATTAAAATCAGAAGAAAAAAAATATTGAAGTAAGCAAAATTTTTGCATTTATATAATTTCCTAATTGATTACGACAGTAGTAGAAGAATAAGAGAGAAAGAGAAACAAAAATGAAGAATACTAATAAAGTTACAAGAAATGAATATATTCATATTTTTTTATATCAGACTAAAATTATAGAAATAACAATGTGATTATTTATAGATAAACATTCAATTTTGTTCAACAAAAATAATTCATGCTCGTAATGCATGATTATTTTTATTTTTTTATTTTTTTATGTCTATTTGTCTTGTATAGTAAGTTTCCTAATTCATAATAATGATTTGAAAACTAAAATTGATTATAGTTGTCTAATAAAGCATTTTTCTTAAATATTTTATATTAAAAATAAATTTAATAATTGTCTAGTGATTAGAGTTGCGTTTTTCTTGAGTTTAATAAAAAAACAAATTCATTATTTGGTCATTAGTTATTTTATGTATTTAATGCTATATAAATAGATATTCTGTATGTATTTAGTTCAATATTTTTTAAAAGAAACACGTTTTGTTTTTGTTGGATTTAAATTTATTTGAAGTATTCAAAACAGTCTAATCCATGAAAAGCCTGGTTTTCAGAAGATCTAAAAAAATTAAATGGAAAATCTGAAGAATATTGAATATATATTATTGATTGTTAATTAAATCACCATAAAATCTATAAATTTTTTTATCAATTATGATAAATTGATATCTGAATAAATTTTTTATCATTAGAGTTCTCTCTACTATAAATTGTGTTTAGTTCATTTAACACATAAAACACATGAACAATAAAAAATATTTATATCTTTACTCACATTTCTATGAATTCGTTTTGTTATATTATATATATTTATCGTGCTCCGATAACCTCGAATATTTATAGATAATATGACAAACAAATTTTAAAAAAAATTATGTTTTACAAAATTCGACAAAAAAATAATCTTTTATTGTTCGTTAGACTTGATTTTATGATAACATATATGTGTTTTTAGGTCGTTTACTTAAAAAGTGCACAATATTAATGTTTTAGCTTTAAATTTGATTTAAGTATTCAAATTATCTTCATAAACAATGGCATCCATTTTGTAATCAAATATCAAATTTATATCCAAAATAAATCTAATTAAAAAAAATTCGTATTACATAATATTATGACAAAATTCGATCTGTGTTTTAGAGATTCGGGCCAATGATTTGATCATTAAATAATATGTATACATTACATAATACATATTAACCTTCTCCTCGGAGGAAGAACTGCCTTCAAAAAAATTAAAAAAATAAAGCGCGAGATAGAGGGGTTTAGGGTTTCGAATCGAAGCAAAATCCGGAACCGAAGGGAAGAATCGTAGCAGAGAAGCCATGGAAGAAGCTATGGCAAACGCTTTGGCTATCGCAGACCAGAGGCAGAAGATCGAACAGTACAAGCGCATCCTTGCCTCTGTTCTCTCCTCCAACGATATCCTCCAAGCCAAGAAGTTCATTGATCACAGTATGTTTTGCCGCATTCTCTCATTTCGCTACTCTTTTCGAATCTGCAGTACCTAAGTTTCGAATTCTGCGGTTCCAATTCACGAGGATGGTCTTGATTGGAATCAAATTCATGGTCTTAGTAAATTTCGAATTCTGATGTGTCGGTTTCGTTTTTGAATCCAGAATATCTAAATTTGCAACGATGTGATTTGAATTTCTCGAGGATGATTTTTGGTTTGGAACGGTTTCATGTTTCCAGTTTTGTCCGATGATGTCCCGTTGGTGGTGTCGAGGCAGCTTCTGCAATCTTTTGCGCAAGAATTGGGGAGATTAGAACCAGAGACACAGAAGGAGATCGCAAGCAACACACTTTCTCGGATTCAGCCGAGGGTTGTCTCGTTCGAGGAACAGGTTTGTCTCATTCTGATTTTAATGTATTTGGACTGATTGATAATTTATATATAACGAGAGAGAACTGCTCCTTTGGATTTGTAGGCACTCATTATCAGAGAAAAACTTGCTGACTTGTATGAATCTGAGCAGCAATGGTCAAAAGCTGCTCAGATGCTGAGTGGCATTGATCTAGACTCTGGAATAAGGTCTGAAAGTAAGCCGCATCCATTTTCCTGTTATATTCTCAGTGGTAGCTTATTTTGCTGTTGTGGTGTTATCCATCAGGGCTGTTGATGATAACTTTAAGCTCTCAAAGTGTATCCAAATTGCTCGTTTGTATCTCGAGGTATGGATTCCTCTTCCACATACCTTTACAGAATGGATTTTGTGTACTATCCATGATTTTGCAAGCATCTAAATCTTGTATCTTTGTAAGACGGGAATTTGGTAAATCTGCGTGGCATGAACGAATTAAAAGTTAAGAAAGTAACCTTGTGTAGTTTCAAACTTCAAAGAGTTATAGAGCATTGAGAAATATTCCATGGTACATGAGGCATCTTAACAGTCCTTTAGATGAAAAAAAGTACAAATCCAGTCTCGTGTAAGTATCAATTATGTTATGGGTTTTCTTCTGATTGGCAATATCTTATATGATTTGGACATCTTTTGCAACTGCAGAAGATATGTGGGTTACCAAAACTCAATTTTTTTGCTCTCTATTTTTATTGCAATAGTTTGACATGTTTCTCAATCTTATCGATGACCCCTAAGGGACAAACATTTCCCAACTTTGATATGTGCTTCAATATCCGAATTACTTTGTTAACTTCTGCAGGATGATGATGCTGTAAATGCAGAGGCTTTTATAAATAAGGCCTCTTTCTTAGTGAGCAATAGTCAGAATGAAGTATTGAACTTACAGTACAAGGTTTGATCTCTGACATGACGACAATAAATGGTTCCTCCTGGTAGATTAGAAAGCGCTGGGTTGCTGGGATAACTCTTTTCTTTGTCAGGTCTGCTATGCTAGAATTTTGGATCTGAAAAGGAAGTTCCTGGAGGCTGCACTACGGTATTATAATATATCACAGATCGAAAAACGACAAATAGGGGATGAGTAAGTGAATGCATTTTTTTTTCTCTGCTGCCAAATTGTATTCAAAATTTTCTGTTGTCGGTTCCTTTACTTATTGATCTTCTATTCATCCACGCCTATGGATACCCCCTTTAAATACTTCCTTACTGGGTTATTCCTCATCTTTTGACATGCAATCGGATATGCTCTCCATAATCTATTTCTCCAGTTAGTTTATTTGATTGAGTCCTTGTTTAAAATTTTACTTGAATTTTGACAAATACCGACGAAAGTGTTTTACTACCATTCATCTCATCTATCTGAAAATTGTTAACTGAAATTGGAAGTTGATGATACCTGATTATACTTCCAGAGAAATCGATGAGAATGCATTGGAGCAGGCTCTATCTGCTGCTGTTACATGTACGATATTAGCTGGAGCTGGTCCTCAACGTTCTCGTGTTCTCGCAACTCTATATAAGGTAATTCCTGCGGAATGTAATCTCACTTACCCTGATCAATGGTTTTTAATTTTCGTTTTTTAATATCTCTTTGTCTAACAGGATGAACGATGCTCCAAGCTGAAGATTTATCCTATCTTGCAGAAGGTTCCCTCCGTACTTGTCCACCAATTTGTTTCACTGTTGTTTAAAATGACAAACGCTCCTTTATATGCAATCTGCAATGTATTGTCATTCAAACCTGCCTGAAGTATGGAGGAGATTCCTTTTTGTTTTAGATATACAAAATGCATTGATAAGCGTTCTGATTTTCCACCTTAGATTATAAAAAAGTTTGGGTAACAATTGGTACTAAACCCTGAATCTTAACATGAATATTCTAGGTTTATCTTGAAAGGATTCTGAGGAAGCCAGAGATTGATGCCTTTGCCCAAGAACTGAGGCCACATCAGGTCTGGCCTGTTAGATAGATTGAGATATGCAGCATTCCATATCTTCTCACTTTGTTTCGTTCAATATCAATTTTTCACCTCATTCGTTTGCAACAGAAAGCATCATTGCCTGACAATTTCACTGTTCTTGATCGTGCGATGATCGAGCATAATCTTCTGAGCGCTAGCAAACTCTATACAAATATAAGGTTCGTGAGATTATGCATTCTTCTCTTGTTCTGTGTCTACATGGTTAGCATGATAATTCTCATTTGCTTCTCTACGTCCTTGATACCACCGTAGGTTTGATGAGTTGGGAACTCTACTGGGGATCGACCCGCAAAAGGTATTGTTGGAATCAATCTATGACCGATTTTTTTCCTCGCGTTTTCCACTTGCTCCGAAAGAGATTATTGTCAAGCGCTTAATTCATACATTTCCTTTTGGCAGGCTGAGAAGATAGCATCTAAAATGATTTATGAAGATAGGATGAGAGGTTCCATTGATCAGGTAAAATGTAAATGAAGCAGAAATACGTGTTTATTCAGTTTGATAGCTAGTGTGAGATTGGCTTTGAACTGATCAATAGGCGATTCAGATGCAATTGAAATGTTTAGTAAAAAAACAAAAAGAAAAACAACCCGAACATCTCTTCGGACCGTAACATCCTCTGGAATGAACCTTGGTTGTTCAGGTGGAGGCCGTCATACATTTCGAGGATGACACTGAAGAACTTCAACAATGGGATCACCAGGTTCTTGTCTTATAAGCTCTCCCTCTCTCAGCAAAAAACAAAATCATACAAGTAGAAATGGCCAATTTTGGTTAATAACAGAATAACCAAACCAATCCAAACTAGAGAAGTATAACACATAACCGTAGTCGAATCGAATCCGGTATATAAAAACGAATGGTTATAATTTCTTTAAAAAAGTAACCCCGAACAAAAAATAATCGGAAAACAGAAAATTTCTTTGAAAAATGAGTAGTTTTTATCAATAAAAACCGGAATACAACCAAACCAAGCCGATTTCAATATGAATGTAACCATCTGAATTGAACCCCAACCCTTACACCCAAGCAGTTTTGTTGGTTTTGAAATATAAATAACCGGAGACGGGGAACTGTATTTCAGATATCAGGGTTATGCCAAGCACTCAACGACATTCTTGACGGCATGGCTAAGAAAGGCTTACCAGTTCCCGTCTGATTCATTTTGCCCCCCGCAGACTACTCTGCAGATCGGGTAAAACTATCTGGTAACGCTTTCTGGCAAAATGCTCAAGTTTTCCCCGAGTCGCTTCGCAATAATTGACGCGGGCATTTAGTAGATGTAAGTAGTACAAATCTCATGGCTTGGAAGGGAGTTTTTCTTCACAAGGTTTCCATTTGAGTCTCTTTTGGTTTTGCATACTCATATGGCTATATGTTGTGGTAAGTATATTATTAGTTGGTTGATTCAAGGAGGGGAGGGAGAAGACTGTGTGCATTGGATGTGCATATTTATTAGGCACATAGATAATGTCTCAAGTAGAAAATAAATGAGAGCTGGGCTAAAATATCATTTTGATTACAAATTACTGGAAGTAATAATCAATTATTGAATCTGACAAAAAAATTATGTTGTTAAAAATTTTCATTCTGTTGGGTTTTTTTATTTTGTTGGAAAGCTAATTTAAAAAAAGAAAGAAATATAATCTGAAGAAAATATGTAACTAAATGTGTATAAATTTTACGGAATTAGTGGTTGAAGGGTTTAACTACTGATGATTTATAACTACAAGAAAAAAAAGAATGTTTGCGTTAATTATTATGTCATTTTGAACTAAATTAATTTATGCTGTATCATTTCCTTAACAATGCGGTTTTGTGACTAAAGGAAAATGTGCAATAACGATTAAATCTAAGCCTCTCAATCTTAAAAAAAAAAAATACAAATGCAGTGGTTATTCCCTCGATCTCTCACCGATTCACTCTGAAATCTCTCATAAGCAAAATCGAAAAAAAAGAGACGATACAGAGTTTATAAGTTCGGTCACGGAGCGTTAACGTTCCGGCCTACGTCAAGAGGAAACCGTTATTTGCTAGGTATAACAAAAAGAAATATTGGCAGAGAACGACCGGAGGTCAATTCCGAACGCCGGAAAACCTGAGTTCGCCGAGAGAGAGAACCAAAACGAAGAAACATAAAACGCAAAGTCTGAATGAAACCCTGCAAAACCCTAGGCTCATAACACTTGCCTATACAAATGACACATTTACCCCTCCGTCTTTTTTAACCTTCTGTTTCGTACCAAGGCTCCGAAAGCCTCCCTTTCTTTCGGCGCGTGTTTAGACAAAGACTGCATTCTACAATAAACATCTCTTTTTATATATATAAATATATTGACATGTTTTTGTGATTCAAATTTTGAACTTCATGCTTAAATAAATTATTGGAAGATTTGAAGGCAAGGCACAACAACTTGGAGGGAGAACGGGTGGATATGTGTCGGGTATCCGAGTTTTTGAGATATTTTATATTCGAATATCTTAGATATTCAAACTTGATATCCGATTTTAATCTCATTGGAGTCGGATATCCAAACTTGATTTCTGTTTCTTAAAACCCTAATTTCCTCCATCGCTGTCTTCTCCACCGCGCCATCGCCCTCGTCGTGTTTATGCTGCCACCGAACGACTCCTTTTAGCAAAAGCTTCGAATCCTACATGTTTTCTCCACTCGCAAATTTGTGAAAACTTTACATCCAAACACATTCTAACCTCTCCTACTTCCCTCGGGACCTCTTCACCGCTGTCTCCTTTGCATATTTTATGCGAACACTATCAACGTCTCCCGTAGGTTGCAGGAATTGATTTCTAAAAGGGTAACGAACAGCGACGAAGGAGATCGCGATGGAAGCCATAGAGAAGAGAAAGGCAAGGAGTAAGAGAGACCGAAGGGTATCGTTGGTATTCGAATATTTGCGGGTACCCGAAAATTGGATATCTTTTTCCATCACCGAAACATGAAAGAAGAGGGTTTCAACAAATTTTGTAGCAATGCAATTTCCATGAAAACACGGAGGAAGAACAAGTCTTCAAAGTCACAAATAAAATTGCACACATACTATGTCTATGATTGCCCTATTTAATGCCCGAAAAATGCCAGTTTGTAGACGAGAACCGTTGCTACGCAAACGGGTGTCGGGAAATCAAATCTCGAGGTTCCATGTCGTTTCAGCGCTCAGTTTCGGCGATTTCACCTCTTCTGCTAGATTCATGGAAGCACAAACCTGTCAACAATGAGAGAAACAAAGAATGGCAAAGTTCAATATGTATGAATGAAGAGTATTGCAAATTGAAGAATATATAATAAGCTTTACAATATACATCCAAACTTGTATGAATAGGATCGTGTGAATTGCAGAGCTTATGTCACATTAAGACTGAAAAGGAAACAAGTTTGGTGGCAACCTGCTTAACAGTTTACAGGAACTGTAGATTCATGAAACATTCCAACCAAATCCAACGGCAAAAACAAGTAAATTTCCTAAAGAAAACACCATCATTCCAGAGAAACCGAAAGCAAAAATCGTTTCCACCGAGCTGTACAGACAGAAACTGACTCCCCGGGCTTCAGAGTATGTCAATTCCTCTATGTATACAACTTAACATGTCGAATTGTCGATGCAACAAATACCCGGTTGATGATGCAGCAAAAAAAAGCATATGACATATGCTACCGTAACTACAACGACAGTAAAAGGAATGATTTGCTTCGAAAAAATCACCGTCTAAATGAAATCTGATCACCTTTTGTGCCGTTTAAGACCAAAACTTGCCCCAACTCGACAACCTAAGCATGTTCCGTGTTAGTTGTAGCCAGTATGACTTAGTTGACACCAGAGAACATGATTTTCAAGTTGTTGCTAAAAACCCCATCCAAGTCTACCATACTGTCTACGACACAATATCATCATAGATCGAACAAAGCTTATGCAACTAGGCTCTGAATCTAACCGAAAGTTGTTTATCAGTTAAATCAATTGTACCAAGTCTACTTCACTAGATTAGTCCCAAGTTTTAAGCCGCACTTGGCAAATAAGGTGGTCTGAAAAACACAGTTGGAAATTTTTCAATCCTTCAACAGAACTAAGTTTATATCACAAGAACAGCAAGATTCGTGCTAAACCACACAAAACCCTATCACATGACCTACTCAGAGAATCGTGCTAACCACAAACCCTATTACGTCATCACGTAAAAGAAGCTGTAATGTAAGGATTCGATTCAAAATCTGACAGGACGGCGGTACGATATGTTGTCTGGACCACTTTGATTTAAATTAAGCAGTCGGGATAATGGTATAAGCAATTCAATCTAGCAATGTCCAAAACAAACTGTAACAGTTGCAGGAGGACATACCTTGAAAGATCCATTCATCTTCGAATTCCTCGTCCATTCCAAACCCAGCATCTTACTAGATGTCTGATAAGTTGCCTTAACAACATCATCGTCATAAATCTTCCGGGAAACGGCAAAGTCCCATGCGTTCTTCGCCAAGTCATAGGATGGCTCGAATGTAGCTATCCCTCCATGAGCGTACGTATATTTCAGCTTGCAGTTATTCGTGCCGACCATATAATTAGCGGAAAACTTATTCGCCGAATCGATAGCTAGGCTCCCTTCGAGAATTGTTCGGTTATCCCCTCTGTTATGAATATAGGTCAAATTCAAAGGCTTCTCTGCGATTCTGACAGTGTTCATGAACTGAAACCTAACGTCCTGCAGCAGAACACCATACAATTAAACAAAATTAACGAGAAAATCATTCCTGAAATTACAAATTATTTGGAGAATCATTTTCTCAGCACCCCAACGGAACTTACAAATTTTCAAAGCTTTTCTAGAAAATTGTTGCTCATTTCTTCAGCAATAAACCGATTGAGCTAACTTTATAGGGTTTCCAGGGAAATCTGGTTCTTGTTCAGTAATCATATATTTCACTCTCAAACTTCCCAAGAATCCTAAACTAGGCATCATCTTCTGCCCTAATTTTCTATATTTCGTCGGCAACCAAACAAAGGATGCTGTATTCGCAGCTTCTTCAGTAGTTAAACAGACTGAAGCTAAAACAAATCGATTTTCTACGTCTTCCCAGAAACACCTGATTCCGCGTGAATTTCAAATTTTAGCATTCTAATTCAAAACTCCAGCTGACTTTTCCTCGATTTTCTCGCCGCAACCAAACAGCAAAAAAAAAGGGAGGAAAAATTACCTTCTTAGGGACGTTGTATTCGACGATGAAGAAGCCTGGCTTCTCGACGGCGAGAGACAGGCCATTCAAGCTGGGACCGGCGACGACAGTGGCGTCCGTCATGGTGGCGCGAAGCTTTACATCGCCGGCATTGAAGGCGACGGAGCCGACGCCGCTGGTCTTGTCGCCGTCGTACTTCCCTTTGAAAGAAGCCTTCATCACCATCGAGAGAGAGAGAGAGGTTGGTGAGAGGTGAGAGGTGAGAGAGAGGTTTTTCTTCTTCTTCGCGGCGTCTTGGGGAGACTTTGTATTAACCACTGTGACCTCAAAGAGCTTTTCTTTTCCTGTGGCCGACTTTCAAAGTCTCTTTCTCTTTCAGAAGGTTCCTTCTCCTAAGTCCACAAAGTACGGAACATTTTCCCGTGGATATAAATTAGTGATGTAAAAGGACTGGTTCGTACAGGCCCGTATCGACTCATCTCGAACCGGTTCATTTTTCGTTCAGCCCGGTCTATTTTTTTACGAGTTAGAAAAATTCTGATATATACTAAATTGTCCTAACTCCGAACCGGTTCGCAAATCATCCCGTTTTTATCTAATTATCCGAAAAAATTTTAAAATTACGTAAAAATTAATCATTTAAAGTTTACATAACAATATTTTGAAGTTATTCAACATAACATAAAATATTAACATAACAATCTATAAAACTATATCAAAATCAAAAAAAATTAACAAAACCAAATCAACATAAAAAAAAAATATAATATATCAACAACATCAAAATATAACAAAAATATACACCAACATCAACATAAAAAATATCATACATCAATAACATCAAAATATAACAAAAAAATACACCAACATCAATATATCATGAATTTTAATTTGCTATATAAACGGAAGAAATGAAGAAATTAAAGTATGAAACCCTAATATATTTTGCCGGCTCGCGAGCTGACCGAGTTAGTTCGGACGGGTTCGGAGTCTTCGGACTCATCGCGAGCTGGTTCGTTTGATCCGTTTTTATCTGATCTTTTATTTTTTTAGCCCAACTCCATAAAAAAACGAGCCAACCGCGAGCCAACTCGCGAGTTTGGCTCGTTTTGCCATCACTAATATAAATCATTTATAAGAAAATAATTTAAAAGATATGATCGTCGGGCCGAGCCATTTTTAGAATAAAATTAAATTGCATAATTATATGGTAACTAAAACAATCGGCTATTAAAATTATATTTTTGATATTCCAATGAAAGGAAATTGAGATAGAAATCGTAACCCCACCTACCCTGGCTTCTGACCTAACTATTTCAACACGTGAACTTATTATTATCATTTTCATTTCTTTGTCTGGTCGTTTTTCTTTTTATATTTTGATTCTAGGGTGGACGTTTCGGTACTCGAATCGGATTCGGTAAGAGAATTGTTTGATTCGCTTCTTTCGATTATACAAAAATACGTATCAATCGTTTATTATTTTATATTCGGTTTAACTCGGTTTGATTTCGATTCGATTCGGTTTTTATTAAGAAAATTAACAAAATTTCGGTTTTTTAGATTTTTTAAAAAATTCAGTTCAGTTGGATTTCGAAAAATTCGATTTTCTAAAAAACATTTACCGTAAAAATTTTTTGGATGATTCGATTTCAAAACGATACTATATTTTTCAATTTGGTACCATTCGATTTTAAGGTACACGTACCGGTTTGTCGCCCCTCCCAAAAGATTTGTAGTGCTAAATTTACTAAAAAGGGTAAGAAATTTCTTACCTTTGGTAAAGTAATTGACGTACATTCGATTTAGTTTTGTTTTGTTAGATCTAAGTTGAATCCAAATTGAATCTTAAAATATATTTTGGTTCGGTTTAAGAATGTCGTGTTACAATACAGTTCGGTTCCCTTTTGTGTACAGTAATTCTTGTTTGATTTAAATTTGAAATTGAATCAATTTCTTTTCAAATCCATGGATTTATTTTTTTCCATTTCTTACAAACTTGTCAATATTTATTTGCTACAATTTTGTTCAAATTTTATATAAAAATAATTTCTTAACAAAATCAAACTACACACAGATCGGTTCGGTTCCCTTTTGTGTACAGTGATTCTTGTTTGATTTGAATTTGAACTTGAATCAATTTCTTTTCGAAATTACGGATTTTTTTTTCATTTCTTACAAACTTATCAATAATTTCTTAACGGGCTAATGACGTCACAAAGCGCTGCAATTAGTGATGTCAAAGGAGCCGGCTCGGCCCACCTCGTTAAGCCCGTTTATATTCGGGCCAAGAAAATCCTGGCTCGGCCCAAGTCGCTCTAACTCGCGAGCCAGAACCAAATTTATCTATATCCCTTAAAAAACATCTGAAATTATATACAATTATATCCAAAATATACACCAACATAAAAAGAACATATTCTAAACCATAATTTATGTCTGAAATCATAAAACCATGTCCAAATCATAATCCATATCCAAAATCATAATCCATCCATGTCCAAAAACATAAAACCTTGTCTAAATCAGAATACCAATTACCAACCAACATAACAATTTCAAGTTTCAACATATGACAAAAGAACATTCACCAACCAAGTCACCAACCATCCAACAACAATATATCGTGCATTCAATTCAGATTTGTTGCACCATCACTTCCACCTCCATTGTCGCCTTGATTTCCACTTGCATTGTTGACAACTTCAACACCAAAAAGATATGTTAGTAACTTACATAATTACATTGAATAAATCAAAACAGAAGAATAAATATAAATATTTACCCGTTAATTCTGAAAAACTTTTATACCAAGACCTAGCACATATTAACGATTGCACACTTGAAGGGAGAAGTTGGTTCCTATACTTGTTCAAGATACGAGAACCGATACTAAATGACGATTCTGAAGCCACCGTGGTAATGGGAATGCTTAAAATATCAGCGGCCATAAGAGCAACATCGGGCATCCGATGTCTATTATCTCTCCAATATCCCAAAACATCCAAATCATGAAAATCCACCACTCTCAATCTTTCTTCATCTAAATAAATATCGAAATAGGATCTTTCCATTTCTCCTTCAATATCGGGATCATCCAAATCAAAGTAATCCTATAAATTTAAAAAGAACTGTTAGAAAATGTTCAAATTAAAAACTATTATAAAAATACATATGTAAGATACTTACATCAAGTATATCAATCATAGAAACAGAGCGTGATGAACTTGCATTTGGAGTAGTGACATTACGAGATGAATTTGCATTTACTGTTGTAGTAAGTTTGCCACTTACAATAGTTTGATATTCTTTGTACAACATGTACAACTTTGTCTTGAGAAATTCTAACTTCTCATTTGCACTATCTCCATCAAGCTCATTTCAACAACGCCTCAAGAATTGTAACTTGAACCTCGGATCAACTATGGCATCCATAGCAAGTATAACACTGTAATGCTCCCAATATTTGTTGAACTTGTCTAGCATTCTCAAACTCATCATTCTAATATGATCATCGCTACTAGCCACATTCTTCTTCAACAACTTTTCAATCTTAAAAATCTGTCCAAAATAAAGGTTCGAAGTACAATAAGTTGAACCAGACATCAAGACCGTAATCTTGTGAAAAGGCTGTAGTAGCTCACATATTCTTTCCGCTCTACCTCATTCTTCACTCGAAGGACAATGCTTATAACCTTTATCAATCACTTTCAATCTAGCAAAGGCTCGTTGATACTTTAATGCCTTCTCAAGCATAATAAACGCAGAGTTCCATCTACTAGGTACATCCGTAGTCAAGACAACACTACCACCACCTTCTATGCAACTCTAAAAAATATCCATCCTTCCTTTTGAAGCTTTCACATACCTTACACTATCTCTAATTTTGGATACAACATCACCAAGTATCTTTAAACCATCTTGCACAATGAGATTAAGTATATGTGCACAACATCTTATGTCGAAGAATTCACAATCACACAATAAATTATTGTCTAAGCAAAGCCTCTCTTTCAAAAGCTCTTGGCAGCAATTATTTGCCGAAGCATTATCTAACGTAATGGTGAAAATCTTCTTCTCTATCCTCATTTCTTCAGTAAATCATGAATCTTAGTAGCTAAAGCTTCACCGGTATGTGGATGAGGCAAATCTATGAAAGACAAAATTTTGTTGGTCAACTTCCAATCTTCGTCAACATAATGAGCCGTCAAACATATATATCCTACAGTATCGATGTCCGTCCAACAATCCGAGATCAAAGATATCATACTTGGAATCCTTTCCAAATCAGATTTCATTCTTTCTTTGCCATCTAAATACAATTGTTCAACCCGAGTAGCCATAGTATTTCTACCACAAAACTTAAATTCGGGAACCATATAGTTGATCCAATCTCTTAAACCATCATACTCCACAAAAGTAAAAGGGAGGCCATGAGTTACGATGAACTTTGTTAACTTTTCCTCATCTATTTTCTGATTCCACTTCTTCGTTATTCTAACATTTCCCTCAGCATCCCTAAACACAGACCTCAAATCCAAACACAACGGCTTCTTAGGACATAAATGCTCTACATGTCTTTTCAGAGTAGAAGTTCCATGTGCATCATGCCTCTGGGTATATGTTTGTTTGCAATGATCACATTGAACCTGTGTTTCACTAATCCTTGTAAAATGATTTCACACTTCAGATGTCAATTTTCTTCGCCTTTTTCTAGAACTTACAGTTGCTTGACTATCCCCAATTACCGTATTCTGAGTCTCTTCTTGTTGTGTTGTATCCATCTCTTTACTTCCATCCAAATCTTCCCTTGAATCCATCTGCAACAATAAACCCATACATTACATATTATATGCATACATTATATAAACATACACATACAGATTGTAAATATTGTACACAGATTATAAACATACAATATATAAACATACACACTCAAGAGAGACGCAATCGATGAATCATGAAAAACAAACAGAAACATTCAAGACAGAACAACAAACAAACATGAATCATGTCAAAATCGATGTGAAAGAGAGAGTATGAGTCAGACCTGAGCGAGTCGAAATCGATGGCGAAAGAGACTGGCAGAGCTCGATGGCCTGAGAGGCGCGAGAGATCGATAGTTCGAGAGTGAGCGAGACAGAGAGGGGGGAGCGAGAGACATATCTCGACAGTCCGAGAGTCCGAGAGTGAGCGAGACCGAGAGAGAGAGGCGGGATCGAGACCGAGACTGGTGACAACGATCTCAGCGAGTAGCAACCGGCGAGAATCCGAGAGTGAGAGAGAAGTAAGAAAAGAAAGTCTGCGACCATTGCTGCGAAACTGAGAAAAAGAGGAGACAAGTGAGAGAGAGAGAAGACAAGTGAGAAAGAGAGGAGGAAGCAACAAACATAACAAAAGAGGCTAAAGTCTAAAACCCTAATTTTTTTTTTGAGATCGCGAGCCAGCTCATGAGCTGACCGAGCCAGCTCGTTTATTATTCGGGTTCAAATTTCTTTGGCTCGGCTTGGTCATAAAGGAGCTAACCGGGAGCCGGCTCACGAGCTCGGCTCCTTTTGACATCCCTAGCTACAATTAGTGGGCTTAAACAAGATTAACGCAGATTGAGTGTCATAACCCACCAAGTAATCGAAATGCGTAAAGTATCCAAACACCGTGATCTCAAATTCCTCATCTGCGGGAAGAATCGCCATGCAAATCACTCCACCATCAAACCCTACATAAGTGTTTGATCTTTCGAGTACCAAATCCGCCCCTTCGAAATGCATCGTAATCACCGGAAATTCCTTCAAGCTATCTGACTTGTAGCACAAGTAATCTTCAAACCCTAGCTCTGTCGCTCTCTCGGCCCTGACCGATCTCATCACCGCTTTCTTGACCGACAAGTAATAGTCCATCAGCAGCCTCGTGTAAGTCGTGCCCGAGTCGATGAAGATGTTCCCGTCCGTGGCGTGGGCCGAGGTTCCCGCAGTGTCCACGCGGGCTCTGCCCACGCCCACGACCTCCAGGTTGAGGAAATACTTCCCCGGGTTGCTGCGTTTTCTGAATAACGTGGTGGACACGACACCTTCCCCCGAGACCACGGCGTTCACTCCAAAATTGATCTTACCGGTTTCCAGGCCGAGACAGTACGAGAAGAGTCCTTGTACCATGTCTACCATCTGCGAGATGAGCGAGGAGGGATTCCACCCGAGCCCGATGATTCCAGAAGGTGCGGTCGCGACAATGCTGTTGTTGTGTCCGCACCCGATCATGGTTTCTGTCATGACGAAGGGCTCACCCGAGGTCGAGGGGAGGGTGATAGTGTCGACCCGACGGTACCGACGGAGAACGATTTATGGTCGCCGTAAAAGACTGCGTACGGACATCCGTCGTCGAAGTAATAACAAGAGACGGGTTTCACGTCTTGGCACTTACTTGACCCGCAAGGAACGTCTAGGTAGGTGTAGGAAGAGATAGGGTTGAATCTGGGAGCGTCCTGTCTGAAACAACTGATACAAGGCAAACACTGAGTCCATATAACGTCACTTCCCGTATCTGCGATCCCTACGATCTACATCGGCGGTGTGCCGAGCTGTATTTTCATCAGAAATCCGCCGGAGTCGGATAATATGTCAGAAAACGGCGATCCGATAGAACGCGGATGCAAATGCTGCGTTCTGGGGGAATCGCGACGGATTAAATCGGCGGTGAAGCCGTGCGTTGCGTTTGAGGCGTCGATGAAAAGGGGAGAAATTGTTTGGAGAGCCAACATTCAGCAAAATAGCTGCTGCTGATGTCATCATCGCCATCGTGAGAATTCAAGAAAAAAAAAAACTTTGATTAATGATATATGCAGAAGCTGTAAACTCACGCGTATATATAGGAATCGGTTCGTGTAATATTTTTGTAAATATTGCATTAATATTTTAATTTTCCTTTTTATTTATGGTATGGATGAGAGGTTAAATTATGGAAATTTTAAGTTTCTAGGCGAGGTGGTTTGCTTTTTCATTCAAACATATAATATGCAAGGTTTATTTATTTTCCTTTTTATTTATTAAAAAGTGTGTAATTAAATTCTGAAAAGTAAATAAATACAGTGAATAAATTAAGGAAATTGTAAGTTTTTAGGTGAGACTGTTTACTTTTCATTCAAACATAAATATGCAGAAAGTTTCCTTTTCATTGTATTCTACCCTTTTGTTAATTGGTACTTGTAAATTGTTCAGTTCCTCGTTTTAATAAAAAACCGATCCGTTTAATTTTAAAAATTCGAAATTGATGACAGTATTTTACTGTTTTTTTCTGTAAGTTTTAGTCATGAACCGTTACAAGTTTATAGTTCAGAGTTGTTCGTAGAATTTATCCTTAATTTAATTTTATTTAAGAACAATTTTACGAAACTAAATAAGCCAAAAGTGAACTAAAACCGTATATAGACGGAAGTGATTTCAATTGGTTGGCCCAATCCATCTGAGAACCCATTTAGATTTTAGGGCCGTTAATAACAATAGATTGGATTGGGTCGATCTATTAAACCCCGTGTAAACTATTTAAAACTATTTAAATCAATTTATATATCTATATATTATTTATACATATATATAACTATTAATATGTTTACTCATATAAATTAGGGATTGACATTTTAATAGTCGATTCGGTTTATTCGATTCAATAAAGATATATATAAAATCAGATATTATATTATATTCAATAGTTTATGAAAAAATGTATTTTTTTTAAATTAGATTTTTTTGAGTTCTTAAAAATTCGATTCGTTTGGATGTTAAAGAAATATTGCCGTTTAGATTTTTTGAACGGTTCGGTTCGAAAACGACACCAATTTTTTCAATATGATTCGATTCGTAAACGGTGGCGAGTCTTTCGATATGATTCGAGTTTTTCGGTACGATTTGAATCAGAACAATAGCGAGTTTTTTTTATACGATTCGAATTTTTCGCCACGATTCGATTAAAAAATGATACCGAGTTTTTCACCACGATTCGATTTGTAAACGATACCGAGTTTTTCGGTACGATTCGATTCATAACGGTATCAAGTTTTTGTAATACGATTCAAATTTTTTGGTAAGATTCGATTCGAAAACGGTATCAAATATTTCGATTCAATTCATATACATATATATATGTATATGTATATATATCTATATATTTTAATATTTATATATCTTAATATAATAGTTTTAATAAGTTACCAAATGAGTTTAATTTTAACCACGTATATAATGGATTTAATGGGTTAACCATTTAACCTAAGGGATTAATAGACCAAACTCTATTTTAAAAAATTAGTCAAATGGGCTAACCCGTTTGGATTTATAAGTGTGTCGGGTTGAGTTGACCCTTATAACCCAACTCATTTTGACATTTGTAATGGTAATGCCTATATCATAAGCCTCTATCTCGTGTAGAAGGTTTGATCTAAACCTTGATGTGAAAGAGAGGGTTTGAAGGGTGAATTGGTAATTTGGTAGGAGGTTTGTTAATCAATTGGTTATTGGAGACGTTTGTAAGCTCTGGTTCTATAACAGAACATCACCTCTCATCTTCAGTAGTTTTTCTTTTCTTCTTCGAATAAGGGTTATTTCTTCTTAATTCTCTCACGGATTTATGGGTTGTATGTGTGAGTTGTGATCTCGATCAAGTATTACTGGATTGCCAAGTTCCTTGGCCGAGACGTAAGATCCTAAAACGATCCGAACTCGTTAAACGCTGTTGTTGTTTCGTTCATTGTTCAATCTCCACAATCATATCGAACTCAAGCAGATTCGAGAATCGAGATCAAGGTAGTACAATTGGTATCAGATCCCGGTTGCGGCGAAGGAAAATTCAGATTTGACAAGATCTTGGAACTTAGATCAAATCAATTACAGATTCTGATAAAAATGGCTTCGGACCGAATGTGGTGAGCTGGACGTGGAGAAGTATGATGGAAAAGACAACTTATCTCCTGTGGAAGGACAAGATTCTAGCCAGTCTGGATATTCTACAACTCAGTGATGCACTTCAAACCGGTTACGTTCTTGGATCAAAAGAACAAGCAGAGGAATCAGAAGAAAGTAGCATGAAATTGATTTCAATCAACTGAAAGGGAAAACCCAGTAATTCCGAAAGGGATTGCTCTATCTCAAGAGGCGAAACTAGAGAAGAGTAAAAGGGTCAGAAATCTAATCTTCCTGTGTTAAGGAGATCAGATAATGAGAAAGGTTAAAACTGAATCACTTGCGGAAGGGATTTGGACTGCATTAGAAAGGGAGTTTGTGCATAAAACTATGCCAAACAAGATGTACATGAAACATAAATTGTATGAGTTCAAGATGGAGGATACTAAATCTATGGAAGATAATCTGGATCAATTTGGAAGGCTGGTAGGAGATCTGCAAGCATTACAGATCGAGGTCTTAGAAGAAGATCAAATCATGTATTTGCTAAATGCACTACCTGAAAGATATGATTTACTAAAGGACACCATCAAATTCTCAAGGAAGGAAGATATCACCATATATAGAAGATGTAACCTCGGCAATCTATTCTAAGGAGTGGGAGTTTAGAGCTAAAGGCAAAGTGAGTTCAGGTCACGGTTTACTCGTAAAAGAGAAGACAGAAAAGAAAAACTTTAAGGGTCCAAAAGGAGGACACAACAAAGCCAAATGAAAACCAAAGACCAAGACATATTCAGGTTGTTGGTTTTGTGGGAAATCATGGCACTTCAAAAGAGAGTGCAAAAACAGGAAAAAGTTCTTAGAGGAACAAGGAAAACCTGTTGGGGAAGCTGCTACAGCTGCCGAGAAAGATGTTTGAGACAAATTCTCACAGTCTCAGAACAAGAGCCAAAGAAACAGTGGATTCTTGACTCGGGATGTACCTTCCACATGACACCAAGACGTGACTGGTTTGTGAATTTTCAAGAAACAGAAGGTGGAAGAGTTCTCATGGGCAACAATGGCTCATGCGAAGTGAAAAGAATTGGTGATGCGAAAATTAAGTCTTATGATGGAGTTACCAGGATATTGAGTCAGGTTAGATATATTCCTGAACTCGAAAGGAATTTCATTTCCCTTGGATCACTTGACAAGTTTTTTTTTGGTTTTAAGTGATTTCTATTATGTAACTAAAAAATTACAAACTAAAAATAGTTTGGAACCCATTGCAAAGTGGTAAGTATTTTCTTCTGAAAAGATAACTCCTAATAACTTCAGGTCAAAACCTAAACACGTACATTCCTTGTTAAGAAATACCAATCTATAAGCAAGAAGTCTACAAAAATACTAAGCAAGTTATGTACGGTACACTAGAACAGGGGTTGTATGTACTGCAGGGCGAGACCTTGGAAGGTGAAAGCAATGTAACAGATGGGTCAGATGATGCAATGCTCTGGCACAAGAGACTCGGACATATGAGCAATAAGGGCATGCAGTTGATGGTTCAAAAGGGTTTTCTGGAAAAAGGCAAAATCAAAGAACTGCAGTTTTGTGAGGACTGCATTCTGGGAAAAACACACAAACTGAGCTTCGGCAAAGGAAAACATGTCTTAGAAAACAATCTCAACTACATACATTCAGATCTATGGGGTTCTTCAAACGTAAACCCAATCCTGGGAAAGGCTCAATATTTCATTTCATTCATATATGACAGATCAAGAAAGGTTTGGATATACCTCTTGAGAACCAAAGACGAAGCTTTCACTAAGTTCAAAGAATGGAAGACATTGGTAGAAAACTTGACAGAGAGAAAGGTAAAACATCTCAGAACAGATAACGGTCTAGAATTCTGCAATACACAGTTTGACCAATACTATAAAGATCATGGGATTAAGAGGCATCGAACGTGTACTTACACTCCACAGCAAAATGGAGTAGTTGAGCACATGGACAGGACCATCATGGAACGAGTAAGGAGCATGCTAAACGACTCTGGTTTCAGGGAAGAATTATGGGGAGAGGCAGTATCTACAGCTGTACGTCTGATTAACATGTTCCCCTCAAGCGCCATAGACATGCAAATACCAAAACAAGTCTGGTCTGGTAGATCACCGAGCTTTGAAATGTCTATGAAGCCAGCCAGTTTGACCAAAAATGCTTGCGAACGGTATAATCATGAATAAGAAGAGCAAGCGGTAAACGAGTACACATCAACCATGGTAAGCTGAAACCTCGGGCGAGAAAAGGGTATTTTGTAGGATACCCTCCGGTGTTAAAGGTTACAGGATCTGGATTTCTATAGAAAAGAAAGTGGTTATCAGCAGGGATGTTCTGTTTAAAGAAAGCATGACATACAAAGACACAGACATAGATAAGGAATCTCAAGACTCAACATCACAAAACCAACCTGATACTTTAAGAGTTGGTGCTCTCTCAAAATCAGATAAAGGAGTAGAAGATTACAGAGAAGGATTCACTAACTCAGGTGGAGTACAAACCAACTCTCAAGGTGGAGTTGATCAAGAATCAAGCTCAGAAACATCTGACCAAGATAATAATCATGATCAAAGGCTTGAACTAGAAGAAGAACTGGAGAACTCAACAGAGAATCTCAGGGATTATCAATTTGCCAGGGATCGAGAAAGAAGAACAATAGCTGATGCGCATGCACCAAGTCTTATATTAGTACCCGATTCGTATCACTATCCGCAAATATACGATAGTTGTAGTAACGGGATCGAATACGAGGACTAGGTTGTATTAGTCTATCTCTAAGCTAGATTGGTGATTGAGTAAAAATATGGATGATGTTGTGTGTCGGAATGAAGGTAAGCAAATAAAATCGACGGGTTTGTAAACAACGATTTAAGGCGTTGTAGGTTCGGGATCCCTCATGAATCGCTTGGACGATTGATGATGCTACAATGTCTAGGGGTTTATCTTCCCAATGGGGGTTTCAAGCACTTCTTCTAGAGTTTGTCTCTCCCGAGCTTAAACTCACTACCTAGAGAATCGATTTACCCATCTCCCAATGGCCCAAATGATCTCTAAATGCATTAATGTTCCCTATCATGAACCCTAAACAAGTTAAGCCATCTCCCAATGTGAATAACTCACTCATTTGATATTTGGTTACAAACAACATCCCCATATCCCTATGATCAATGTGTTCTATCATCTTATCAACTAGGGTTTCATCCAAGTCAATAGCATTAAGCACAAAACATCTAATCCATGGAAGAAAACTCATAAATATCATAGGTTAAGCATAAGTATCCATACAAAAGTGGGATCCCTCACCCACAACAAAGTCACTACTCCATATCTAGGGTTTCAAAACAGAAAGCAAAATGAAGAAACATGGAAAAGGAGAAGAAATGCTCAATGATGGTCTTCAATGGTGGTCTTCTTCTTCTCCTAGCCTCCTTGATCTCCAAAATCCCTCTTGTCTCATCTCCAAGGTGATTTTTCTCCAAAGTATGTAGCCCTCCCTTCTCTCTCCTCAAACTCCTTTTTTTATGAAAAGTGCAAAACTAGGTTTTTCTTCAAAATTCGGGCTTTTCCTTTTTTGGGTCGGTTTTGATTTCAGGCGGTCGCTCACTTTTTCTTCAAGACCGCCCATTTTCTCTTCAGGGTCGCTCATTTTCTTCGTGGTGAGCGACCGCTCGCTATAACGAGCGACCGCTCGTTCTCCGTTGTTGCGTCGGGCGACTGCCTGGTTCGGTGAGCGGCCGCTCACTACCTCTTTGGCATACTGAGCGACCGCCCGAATAATGGGCGGTCTGCTCATTTCCTCTGAGCTCCTCCGGACTTCTCGGTTCCGATCCTTTTCCGCGCCTGGTTCGCGAAGATTCTCGTCTGATCGTCCTGCAAGGAAAAAGAAAGGAAGATTCCTACCCATGGCCATCTAACGTCCTAATATGCCTAAAATATGTAATGAGATGGGATTAATGACGTTAGAAAATCGGTGGAAAATCCGTGTGATCAATAGTACTGCCACAAAAATTCAGAGAAGAGAGTACATCTGTATTTCCTTTGGCTGCTACAACAACTTGAACCGGACGAACCTAAGGATTACAAACAGGCCTTACAAACTAGAGAAAAGGAGAAGTGGCTAATGGCTATGAAGGAGAAAATGGCATCACTACACGATAATCAAAACTCGTCAAGAGACCAACCAACCACAGAATAATTGGATGTAAATGGGTCTGTTGGTTTAGTGCTCTATGATGTACTGCTATATGAGTTTTATTTAGATACATTTGATGTATTGACACTTACTATGGTTATATGGATGAGTGTTTGATTCATTACATGTTATGCATACTTTAATATGTTATGAAATCCATGTATTGTTATGAACAATTCTAAACTCCCTAGTCATATATCATTGTGGGAACAATGATATACTAAGACTAGTATGATGTGTGATAGATGATCATAAAGATGATCATGAGTATTGGATACAATCACAATCATAGGTATTCATTGGAGAACGGAATACTGGAATGACCCATATGAGATTGTCACATGGACTAGCGTCATGACTTGAATCTCATGTGACAGTTCCATGATTGGATCCTATGACCTGAGATGTCTACGGAATCCAACATGAGGAGTTGCGTTCTTTGAATACGTCAAACGTCCTGCGTAATAGGAGGACTATAAAGGCGTGTATCAGGTACGTCACGAATCATGTGATGGATTGTAGATAGTCAAGATGGGATTTGTACATCTCGTAAAAGATAGAGATATCACTGGGCCCCTCGTGTGAGTGAAACTATAGAAATGTGTGGCCACTCTATAGACGAGCGTCGTCTATTTCATACAGTTGAACTCTGTGAACGAGAAAGCAGTCGAATCAGATAAGGTGGCTTTTCCATGCCTTATGTTCGACATATGATATCATGATACAAAAGGATCATCAACCGGGATCACCACTGACGTTCGTAAGATCACGAACAAACTCTATTCGAGCTAGGTAGTCATAGTGTCTTGCTAGAGACCACCTATGACTTGCATACACGAGATGGAGATTTCGGGTTATACTACTATCTCGAATGAGTCTACAGGGTCACACACATAGGAAAAGACGAGATATTCCCGGAGGAACAGAAGCTAGATCGGTCGGTCCAGGCTTGCCCAGATCGACCGGTCCAGGTGCATGGATCGATCGGTCCAGGATCCGAAGCAAACGTTGCGTTCCGGATTAAAAGTTGACCTAGACCGACTGGTCCACAACCTGGACCGATCGGAGGCGTCGAGAATTCCTTTTCTCTCTCTAATTAAGGTTTTATGATCTATATAATTAGGGGCACGCATCCTAATCCCGTGAGGACGATTTCTCAAACTTTTTGAGAGGTTTTGGAGATCGAAAAACCTCGAGATAGATCCCTGAAACCCTAAAGCATTGGAGAACGAGTTATTCAGTCCTACCAAATCGTTGGAATCCTTTCCGTCGTGTGGATACGTGTAGAGGACGAGGTAATCTTCCTGCCTTTGTGATCGGACGAACACGCTAATTGAAACAGGCCCTGGATTGATTGAGGTAAGTGTTCTAACATTCCTCGAAATCATACATGCATGGTTTTAGGGTTTATAGAAAATTTTGTTTTACATCCGCTGCGCAAACCCTAGAACCGATCTCATAGAAATTAGATTCGCTGTAGAGATCCCAGGATTCCCCAACAGGGTCTTCAAGCGAAAATCATGGGCGGACCCATGTAGAAGGTAGTGGAGGCATTGGCCCCCACTTTTAAATAAAAAATAATTATTTTCTTTATAAATTATATAAAATTTTAATTAAAATCGTTCAATATACCCATAATAAAATTAATTTTCTTTCTCCAATCATAGTTTATGCCCCCAGTTAAAAATTATTTTCGATTCGACACTGACGAAAATCAGGAATTCCAGGAATAGAAGAACCAAGATTCAAAGCAAGGTTTGTAGCCAAAGGCTACTCAGAACTTGAAGGTATAGACTACAATGGGATATACTCTTCTGTAGTCAAACATGTATCTATCAAACTCCTATTATCTCTTGTTTCTTCGAAGAACCTAGAATTGGAACAATTAGATGCGAAAACTACCTTTCTACACGGGGAACTGGACGAAGAAATACTGATGGAACAACCCGAAGGCTTCAAGAAAAAGGAAAGGAAGAACTGGTATGTTTGCTGGTGAAATCCCTTTATGGCCTTAAACAATCTCCAAGACAATGGAATAAGAGGTTCAACAACTACATGTTACAACAAGGATTCACATGCAGTAAGCACGACCTATGTGTGTATTTCAGATAATACAAACAGGGAAACTACATATATTTACTCACATATGTAGATGATATGTTCGTAGCATCTGAGAACAAGAAGGAGATACTCAGGGTAAAGAATATGCTTGCAACAGAGTTTGATATGAAAAACTTGGGAAGTGTGAAGCGAATCTTGGGCATGGATATAACTCGAGACAGATCAAGAGGAGTGTTAACTCTGTCTCAGAGTGGATATATGCAAAAGATAGTAAACAGTTTCAGAATGGGAAACTCAAAACCAGTTCATACAGCTATGGGATCACACTTTAAGCTAAGGGCTACCGAAGTTGATGACGATGCGCTAAATTTGGATACAACTCCGTATCTGAATGCGGTGGGGATCATCATGTATGGGATGATAGGAACAAGATCTGACTTGGCTTATAGTGTCGGATTAGTGAGCAGATTTATGAGCAAACCAAACAAGGATCACTGGAATGCTGTAAAATGGATACTAAGATACATACAAGGAAGTATTGATCTGAACTTGCTGTACAACAAGGAAGCAGAGTTCGAGTTGGTAGGATATTGTGACTCAGATTATGCTTCGGACCTTGACAAGAGAAGATCAATCACATGGTACGTGTTCATGATAGGTGGAAATGTGATAAGTTGGAGATTTGTCTGCAACATGTAGTAGCTTTGTCGACAACCGAAGCAGAATACATGGCATTGGCAGAAGCATTCAAGGAAGCACTTTGGCTCAACGGCTTGACTCAAGCACTCGACATTAAACAAGGAGCTGTAAAAGTTTTATGTGATTCACAATCTTCTATTTTCTTGGCGAAGAACAGTGTGCATCACGAGAGGACAAAACATATTGATGTTAGGTTACATTTTCTGCGAGAAGTTATTGCTGAGAACAGAGTGCAGATACTGAAGATCACTTTAGAAGAGAATCCAACAGACATTTTGACTAAAACACTACCTATCAGCAAATTCAGTCGAGCATTGTCTTTGCTGAAGGTCATTGACACATAAATTAGTGAAAAACCATGTCAAACGGTATATAAAAGAGTTTGGACAACAGTTCATTGATATGAGAGAGAGAGCACGAGTTATGAGATGATGCAGGCAAGGTGGAGTTTGTAATGGTAATGCTTACATCGTAAGCCTCTATCTCATATAGAAGGTTCGATCTAAACCTTGGTGTGAAAAAGAGGGTTTGAAGGGTGAATTGGTAATTTGGTAGAAGGTTTGTTAATCAGTTGGTTGTTGGGGACGTTTGTAAGCTTTGGTTCTATAACAGAGGCTCTCTCTCTCATCTTCAGTAGTTTTTCTTTTCTTCTTCGAATTAGGGTTCTTTCTTCTTAATTCTCTCACGAATTTATGGGTTATATCTGTGAGTTGTGATCTCGATCAAGTATTAGTGGATTGCCAAGCTCCTTGGCCGAGACGTAGGATCCTAAAACGATCAGAACTTGTTAAACGTTGTTGTTTTGTTCGTTATTCAATCTCCACAGTTAGATCCAACTCAAGCAGATTTGAGATCAAGGTAGTACAACATATCTAGACGGAAACGAACCAAAATACACACATTTCTAAAGTGGACATATAACATATTCGCATAGATGAATATGTAAACAAAATGAAACCAAATGAAGAGACAAACTGTTAGTGCAATTATTTGCACATGTGTTTTTTGGTTGTTAAGTGGTTATTGCAGGTAAAACAAACTTGAGATATTTCAGTAGAGATTTCAGGAGAGGAATCCGGCGAGATAGAATCACGCAAATCTGAGGACAACTGACGAGTTTCAGAGAAAGTCAAAGACTAAGAGATTGAGATGGACTCAATGTCAACCACTTGGAGATATGTTCCTACCTTACAAGACGTTAAGTCTTGGCTAGGAACACATTTCTCTATGAAGGACTTAGGGGAAGCAGTCTATGTTTTAGGCATCAAGATCTATAGAGATAGATCTCGAAGGCTTCTTGCCCTAAGTCAGAGTACATACATCGACAAAGTTCTGAATCGGTTCACAGTGCAAGAGTTGATGCGTCGCGAACTAGGTTCAGAATCATCTAGTTTTAATTACCTAGACACGACCTCCGCAAGCATACGGGTCAGTTGTAGTACCTAGGGTCGAACTCTGGGGACTCGTCGGGAATCACCGAGATACAAAGAATGCACTCACTAGCTATAAGAACCGGACTTCTACTCGAGTTTCGGTCGATGGCGAATATGGTGGTGGTGGTAACACTAAACTACTAAAATGAGAATTTAAATGGTGGGAATATACAAATGGTGGGATACACATCATAAGTTCGGGAATTCTCGATTGTACAAGGATCGTGTCTAATGTTTACTTTGTATCTCACTAGCTCGGTTTGGAGAATTCAAGGTCTTTTGTCGAGGATTACTCTCTCGAGTCTCACCTCTCTTCCTAGAATTATTCAACCTACCGATCTCTCGATTCCTAATAGATTGAAGACACTAAGAGCATTGAGCTTCCTATCACAATTCCTAGACAAATTCACCATCCTTACAAGAATGGATTGACCGCCTATATGTCACCTATCCAAGGCAACCTATCCATCTCCAAATGGTACAATCATCTAATCAAATGAATGTTTTCCAAGTCTAATTCCATATCACTATGCAAACTAAACTCTAGCATCAATTGATTCAAGGGGCCAACAAGAATAAAAGCATTAAGAACATTCATTCAAACCAAAACATCAAGCTAATAAGATCAAGCATTCAATACACACATAAATCCTTATACAAACTCAAATTCCAAACTCATGAAGGGAGTTCTCACACAAATGAAAGAGAAACAACAAGACATATCAAAGGGATGGTCCAAGAGTAAGAATAGAGAGATAGAGTTAGAGAGGCTTAGTGATTTAGGAGCATGATCTTCCTCTTCCTCCTCTTCTCCTTCTTCTCCTCTTGAATCACCCTTGAAAGCTTGGATTTTGCTCCCAAAACTCTCTATCTAAGTGTGTGAATTGATGATCCTCCTAAGCCTCCCCTTCGTGCCCCTTTTATAGCCAAGTAAAGGAGAAAGACATTTTCCCATTTTCCTCCTCATTTTCCTCCATGATTTGCGAGCTCCATGTTTTAGGGAAAGGTGTTTTCTTGTCGCCATCAAAGTATATAGTCATAGCGTTTTCCTCATAACTTTCGGCGCCAATGTCGGATTGAAGTGATCTTGGTGTCCACGTGTAACTATCAAAGAGATCTTTCCAATGATGTATCGCACACGTAATTTGGACTTGTATGGAGAAAGTTATGTGGTTCGCAATGGCTCACTCTTGCACAGTTCGTCATCAGAATATATAGACTCATAGTAATTTCGTCATAACTTTCTGCACTAATGTCGGATTGGAGTGATCTTTGTGTCTGTGTGTATTTATTGAAAAGGGCTTTCCAATGATGTATAGCACGTATGATTTGGACCTGGATTGCGAAAGTTATAGAGCTCGTAATATCAAGATCGTGCAAGCTTTTCCTCTTTGACTCTTTGGTACTCGGAATATTTTTGGGTTGGCTCCGGATCATATCTTTTCCTCAGAAATTGCTCATTTTCGCCCAAAGCTCCAATTTTCCTGCAAAATATCAAAAACATCGAAGTCGGAGTAAATTGTACAAGGGATATCTACAAATATGTGAAATACCGTGAAATGCGCTAGATATCCGATGTGAAAATATGCCAATATATATATGTCATCAAGAGTCAAAGAGAGGACTCTTGCCGATGAGTCATGGTGTCGTTCTTAGCAAGACTCAGTGTCCTAAGACACGTGATGAGCGAGAACGTATGGACAGGATCCCATATGCTTTGGCAATAGGATCTATCATGTATGCCATGTTATGTACTAGACCGGATGTATCATACGTGTTAAACATTACGAGCAGATACCAGTCGGATCCAGGAGAGTCACACTGGATCGCGGTCAAGAATATCCTTAAGTACTTGAAAAGAACTAAGGATTTATTCTTGATTTATGGTGGATTGGAAGACGAGCTCACTGTAAAGGGTTACACCGATGCTAGTTTCCAATTGGACCAAGATGACTACAGATCGCAATCAGGCTATGTCTTCTGCTTGAATGGAGGCGCTGTTAGTTGGAAGAGTTCCAAACAGGCCACCATAGCAGATTCTACTACAGAGGCTGAGTACATTGCCGCATCGGATGCAGCGAAAGAAGCTGTTTGGATCAGGAAGTTTTTGGGTGACCTGGGCGTTGTTCCTAGCGTTGTGAACCCCATTTCATTATACTGTGATAACAATGGGGCGATAGCACAAGCTAAGGAACCTAGATCACACCAACGGTCCAAACACATACTCAGACGGTTTCACCTCATAAGGGAAATCGTAGACAGAGGCGATGTACACATATGCAAGATATCGACGGATGACACAACATAGCCGATCCCTTGACGAAGCCTCTCCCTTCGTCAAAGCATGAGGGTCATGTTCGGGGAATGGGACTTAGATGCATTGTAGATCATACTTAGAGCAAGTGGGAGACTGATGGATGTGATGCTCTAGGATGATCATACGATATAAGAACTATGTATGATACGATGTATTTATTGGATGAATGCATTATTTGTTCATTATTTATTTTGCATATTTGATAAATAATGATATCCATGGATCGTTATGAACGATCCTAAATTCCTTAGTCGCTTGTCATTGTGGGAGCAATGATGAATTAAGACTAACATGAGACGTGATGGATGATCATGATGATGATCATGTGTATTGGATACGGATCACGGTCATGAGTACTTGTTTGGAACAAGTGACTGGATGACTCGCGTGAGATTGTCGATTGGATTTAATCCATGACTTGAATCTCACTTGATGGTTCACTTTAGATCCTCAGACCTGAGATATCTATTGTATCCATCATGACGAGTAATGTTCTTTGACTGCGTCAAACATCGTCTTTAACCGGATGACTATAAAGACGCGGCTCGGGTACATTACGAATCATGTATGGATAGTAGATAGTCAAGACGAAACTTTGTCCCTCTCAAAAGAGAGAGATATCGCATGGGCCCGTCGTAGGAGTGAGACTGTAGAAATGTGTGGCCACACTATAGATGAATGTCATCTATCTCTTACAGTCTACTCGGGATACGACAAAGCATTCGAACTGTGAGTTCGATTATGATATCGTGAGACAAAGAGGATCATCGTTAGAACTATCTCTGGCTTTACGGTTAGATCAAATCTAACTCTTTCCGATACGGGTAATCATAATGTCTTGCTAGAGACCGCTTATGATTTGTAAAGCGAGATTGGATCTCGCGTTTACTGCTGTATTCGGAGGAGCCTAAAGGGTCACACACATATGGGATGGACATGGATGTACGGGATCGAACGGACGAGAAAAATTGGATTTTTCTTCGTCTTTGAGGTCTGGTCTGGAGCTGACCAAGAGTTGGTCAGCCGGACCAGACGGACTTGGGAGAGGCGGACCGAATGGCAAAAATAACTGCCTGGTCCGGAGCTGACCAAGAGTTGGTCAGCCCCGGACCAGACAGTCAGTCGGAGCAGATCGCGTCGTTCAGAGCATGTCTGGTCCGGCGGACCGAAATCTTGGTTCGCCGGACCAACTAGTCAGTCGAACTAAGGGGCATGGTCCGGAGCTCGTCTGGTCCGGCGGACCAAGGGTCTGGTCCGCCGGATCGCGGAAAAATCTAGACTGTTGGCAGGACGCTGTGCTTGATCCGGCTGACCAAGAGTTAGTCAGCTCCGGACCAAGCTTCTGACTTGGCAAGTTTGCGACTTTTACACGCATGGTCCGACGGACCAAGTGTCAGAAACTCCAAACTGATTTTTTCTCGCCTTTTCTCGAGTGGAAAGCAGGTGGGGAAGGTTGGTCTCGCCCTTATCTCGTCCCTTGGCCTTCAGAAGAGCTAAGGAACTCTGGAGAATTCTCTCCCAAGCTCAAGAGAGCATTCTTGGATCCAAAACAAGAGTTTTGAACTCTGGTTCAAAACGTTTTGAATGCTAATTCCGCTGCGTAAGCCCGCGGACCAGATCCTAGAACGGTTTTGAACCGGCGGTCTAGGATCCCGTGTGACCCAGCACTTTGAGGGTTCGGTTTTTTCAATTGGTATCAGAGCTCGGTCACCGATCGTAGGAACGTGTCCTCTCATATCGGTGCAAGTGTGGAAGACACAACATGGACTTGATCAAAGGGTTTCACGTTCTTGGGATGTACACAATTCTTGATTCGGAGAATTATAGCTTTTGGAAAGTAAAGACAATGAATCTCATCAAAGGGATTGATGAAGATGCTTGGAGTTCGGTGGAAGAAGGATGGAGTGCTCCAACTCACGTGGTTGATGGGAAGAAAATTCTGAAGCCTAGATCTAAATGGACAACCAAAGAGAAGAGAGCGTCGGCATTGAATTCTAAGGCGATAACCATCATCTTCAACACCGTTGATAAGGACGCATTCAAACAGATCCAAGGGTGTAAGTCAGCAAAAGAAGCTTGGGATGCACTTGAACTAATTCATGAAGGTACCTCAAGTGTTAAGCGCACAAGGAGAGATTTGATCAAGCATCAATTCAACATGCTTCAGATGGGTGAAAATGAAAGTGTCAAGGAATTTTGAGGGAGGCTGAATGCATTAGCAAATGAGGCTGAGGTTCTTGGAAAGACCTACCGAGATAAACAATTGGTGGCCAAACTTCTTGTAAGTTTACCTAAAAAGTTTATGTCTCATAAATCTGCATTCACCATGGTAAATAATGTAGACACTGTTAGTTTCAAAGAAATAGTTGGTGTATTTGTTGCTCATGAATTAGAATTAGAGTTGTATGAGAAGCCAAAGAGAGCAACAACGTCAAACAAAAATATGGCTTTCCATGTCCCAGAGATATCTGACACTCAAGGTCAAGTATCACTGGATGAGGACATGACGATGATTGTCAAAAAGCTCAACAGATTTTTCAAGAAAAAACCAGTGACTACTGGAAAATCTGAGCTGAGAAACACTGGAAAGTATCTCGAATGCAAGGGAACTGGTCATTGGAAAATTGAGTGTCCTAACATTGCTAAGAGAGAAGCAATGTTGAGGAATCTAAAGGATCTTCAATGTTATGAGTGCAAAGGGTATGATCATATGAAGAACGAGTGTGCTGGTGGGAAGTCAAAAGAAAAATCTTCACTCACTCATGAAGAGTTGGAAACTGAATATAATGAAGATGAAGAAGAAGAACACTCAAATTTCGTTGCACTATTTGGTGACACAAAAGAACATGAGGAACAAGAAGAGGAGGTTAGTGAAGAAGATCTGTACAAAGAGATGACAAAGCTTTACGATATCAACATGAAGTTGATCAAGGAACAGAAACAGAGTGAGTCAACAATCACTGACCTGAAGAAACAGTTGATCAAAGAACAAAAGGAGAAGGAGTCAACGACCATTGATCTAAAGAAGCAGCTGAAAGAAAAAAAAGAAAAGATCACCTTACTACAAAGTCAGCTTGATGAGACTATGAAGAAAGTAAGAATGCTCGGAAGTGGTACAGAAAAACGTGAGCATCTTCTGACGATTGGATGAACTGATTCTGGACATGCTGGTCTCGGATATACTGGAAGGAGTGCTAACAAAGTAGGAAGCTTTGTTTCAGGAGGAAATCTTGGATACGAAAAGATTGTTCCAGTCAGAAATACTCCAAGAATCAAGGTTGATCTTCATCCCAGACAATAGTACCGTGAGCACAGGAGTTGCTTTCATTGTGGCAAAAGATGACATATCAGAGTGAACTGCTACTGGAGGAGAAATCAGGTACCACTCGCACCAAGATCGAGACAAGTCTGGAGGAGGAAAGATGTCAACAGATGCAATGTTGCTTACACTTCAGAGCTAAAGTCAAGAGAAAGTCAGTGGTATTTCGACAGTGGATGCTCGCAACACATGACTAGTGACATGAGTCGACTTTCTACTTTTGAAGGAAGCAACACGGGTGACAATGTTACATTTGGAGATGGAAGAAAAGGAAAGATCTTGGGAAAAGGAAACATGAATGCATCTGGGTTGCCTACCCTCACTGATGTGAATGTGGTTGAAGGACTCAAGACGAATCTCATTAGCATAAGTCAACTTTGTGACTCTGGACTTCAGGTACACTTCACTAATGATGTATGTTTAGTCACTAACTTGTTGAATGAGTGTGTGTTGACAGGAAAGCGAACACCAAGTAACTGTTATACTTGGGTAAATCTTCAAGATGATCAATCAAGGACAGCGTTATGGCGTCAAAGTGCAGAGAAAGCATACGAGATATCTGGTATACTTCGAGAAACATTCAATGATCACTCAGATTTTTACTAGGTACATCTCACTCCAACTCAGACTTCTGAAGTGCAAGACGAGAATACGAAAGATGATCCTAATTAAGCCCCCTGTTCGTCAAAACCACTCAGCTGATGATGTGATTGGAAGTATCGTTATGGCGTCAAAGTGCAGAGAAAGCATACGAGATATCTGGTATACTTCGAGAAACATTCAATGATCACTCAGATTTTTACTAGGTACATCTCACTCCAACTCAGACTTCTGAAGTGCAAGACGAGAATACGAAAGATGATCCTAATTAAGCCCCCTGTTCGTCAAAACCACTCAGCTGATGATGTGATTGGAAGTATGAATAACTCACGACAGGTAAGGAACAAACCTCGATTGAATTATCAAGATATGGCTAGGTGTGTTTGCTTCATTTCGTAGGATGAATCTACTAAGATGAACGAGATTTTGAATGATGAGTACTATCTCAAGATAATGGATGAGGAACTTGTGGGATGTGTAAGGAATGGTGTTTGGCATGAAGATGAAAGAATCATTCGCAACAAAACCAGGTTAGTAGCTCAAAGGTACACTCAAGTGGAAGGTATGAATTCAACACCACTTTCTCAAAGAGCAAATTAGAGCAGTCTTTGATTGAGTATGCACCCATTGAACGCCAATTAGCTGATATCTTTACGAAACCACTTGACATGAATGGGTTTGTACGTTGTTTTTTTTTTAAAAAATTTTGATTTAGGAGAAATCTGATTTTATCTCTAATGATGTCTATTCGAAAGTGATTTGGTTCAATGATTGTGAAGGAGAGTCAGCGATACTGGACAGGTATGCCAAGTACACTTCGTAAAAAATGACATGGACATCCCTTGATACTCCTCTGTTGGCTTAGTACTCCTGAATGATAATTAAAAAAAAAGGAAAAGAAGGAATAGAAAAAGAGAAAAAAAAGGAGGGATTAAAAAAAAGGAGGGATTAAAAAAAAAGGAAAAAGGAAGAAAAAGAAAAGGAGAAAAAGTTAATATGAGTAGATTGGAAAATTGAATCACTGGGGTCTAAGTTGAACCACATGCAGTCTCTACGATGGTCTAAGGGTAGATGATATTCATGCATCATACTCCGCTGTAATTTACAATATTACAAGAGTATATCTCGGTGAGATAGTCTGGACTTAAATGGTGAAACTTGCATGCTCGGTTTCAACGTCCTAGAAGTTCAGGGGGAGAAAAGTCAGTGAAATGTAGTTTGGTGAACAGTGAGGTATTTCTGACTTAACTAATCAAGCATTACGTTCTAATGATCTGATGAATGATGTTATTAGATTTAAAATTTGAAAGATCGTATTAATCTCGCATGTGTTTTCATTTGATTTTCAAAAATTAAACCTGATTTGTGTTAAGTGGTGAAGTAATGACTCGATTATTGGACAAGGTGGAGCTGAAAAATCAGATACTTGCAATAAATTCTGAGATGAGAAAGGAGTGTCACTCATATTATCCTTCTGCGAGTGGTGTTTTTAAGTGTTGAACAGAAAAATGGTGTGACAAGAGGTGCGAAAATCCTATATTCAAGAGGAAGATCAAAATTCTGCAAGTCAGGTAAGTGTCTTAATTCTCTTTTCACTCAAGATTTTGGATTATTTCATACATGCACACAGGGGGAGAATGTGGAGACGATGATTCAGAAGTTGAAGAGAATATGGAGATGAGAACGTACATGAAGAAAAGAAAAAACAAAGCCAAAGTGATCGGAGTTACTTCAAATTCAGAGACAAACTCGGTTAAGTAAAGTTGTGAAACTTACTTCGAAATCAACATCAAATATGTCTGAATCCTTATGCGACTGATGGAAAATGTTGGGTTTCCTGGGATCTCTACAGCGAATCTAATTCCTATGAGATCTGTTCTAGGGTTTGCGCAGCGGATATAAATCAAAAATTTAATAAACCCTAGAACCATGCTTCTATGAATTCGTAGAAACGTTAGAACGCTTACCTCAATCGATCCGGGGCCTGTATCAACTGAAGAATTCGTCCGATCACTTAGGCAGGAAGATTACCTCGCCCTCTACACGTATCCACACCTCGGGATGGATTCCAACGATTGGAACTTGTCTGCTAGGACTCGAATCTCTATTCGATTTGTGCTTCGAGAAAAACGGACTTTGATCACACTCTCAACCTCTTGGATCTCACCAAAAGTCTGCAAGAAGTGTTCTAAAGTCGGCTCTAAAAGTCTCTCTTATGATTAGGGTTTTAATCTCCTTCTTATAAGATGATTTAACCCTAATCCGGTCTAATTTCCGAAAAGCCCAAAACCCGGAACGGACGGTCCAGAAATGCACGTGGACCGTCCGTTCCAGTACGTAGAACGGACGGTCTGGCATCAGTGGACCGTCCGTTCCAGACCTTCTGGAACGGACAGTCCGTTCTGGATCGTCGGGTCTGGCTCGACGGACCGTCTGTTCCAGACTTCTGGTCCGTCCGTTCCAGACCCTTCCATCTTGGTTTTTCGGTCGTTTTCTCGTGCGTTTCGTCTTTCCCTGCGTGTGTGACCTTGTAGGCTCATTCGATATAGCAGTATAACCCGAAATCTCTATTCCGGATATACAAGTCATAGGCGGTCTCTAGCAAGACATTATGACTACCTATCTCGGATAGAGTTGGTTCGTGATCTTACGAACACTAGTGATGATTCCGTCTGATGATCCTTTTGTATCGCGATATCATATGTCGAACATAAGGCATGGACAAGCCACCTTATCTGATTCGACTGCTTTCTCGTTCACTGAGTTCGACTGTCTGAAATAGACGACGTTCGTCTATAGTGCGGCCACACATTTCTACAGTCTCGCTCACACGAGGGGCCCAGCGATATCTCTCTCTTTTACGAGAGGTACAAATGTCGTCTTGATTATCTACAATCCAGTACATGATTCGTCTCGTGCCTGATCCACGCCTTTATAATCCTCCTGTTACGCAGGACGTTTGACGTATTCAAAGCACGCAACTCCTCATGTTGGATTCCGTAGATATCTCAGTTCTTAGGATCCAATCATGGAACCGCCATATGAGATTCAAGTCATGACGCTAGTCCATGTGACAATCTCATGCGGGTCATTCCAGTATTCCGTTCTCCAACGAATACCTATGAACGTGATCGTATCCAATACCTATAATCATCTCTATGATCATCAATCACACATCATACTAGTCTTATTATGTCGTTATTCCCATAACGACACAAGACTATGGAGTTTAGTATCATTCATAATGATACATGGATTTCATAACAGATCTAGTATGCAAGAACATATAATGAATCAAATACTCTCATAAAACCCATAGAAAGTATCAATACATCAAATGTATCTGAACAAAGCTCATAAACAGTACATCATAGAGCACTAAACCAACAATCTCCCACTTGCTCTAATCATGAACTGCTAAACATCTAATGTCCATATCCCTAACATGACCCTCATTCTTCGACGAAGGGAGAGGCTTCGTCAACGGATCGGCAATGTTGTCATCTGTCGACACTCTGCAAATGTGTACGTCTCCTCTGTCTATGATCTCCCTGATAAGGTGAAATCGTCTGAGTATGTGTTTGGATCGTTGATGGGATCTGGGTTCTTTCGCTTGTGCGATCGCTCCATTGTTGTCACAATACAGAGCAATGGGGCTATCTGCACTCGGAATGACACCCAAGTCACCAACAAACTTCCTGATCCAAACAGCTTCCTTTGTTGCGTCCGACGCTGCAATATACTCAGCTTCTGTAGTAGAATCTGCAACGGTCGCCTGCTTAGAACTCTTCCAGCTAACAACGCCTCCGTTCAAGCAGAAAACATAGCCAGACTGCGATCTGTAGTCATCCGGGTCTGACTGGAAACTAGCATCGGTGTAACCTCTTACAGCGAGCTCGTCTTTCCGACCCACCGTATACCAAGAATACATCCTTAGTCCTTCTCAAGTACTTCAGGATGTTCTTGACGGCGATCCAGTGCGACTCACCTGGATCTGACTGGTATCTACTCGTAATGCTCAACGCATAGGATACATCCGGTCGAGTACAGAGCATGGCGTACATGATAGATCCAATTGCCGAAGCATATGGAATCCTATCCATGCGTTCTCTCTCATCAGGTGTCGTAGGACACTGACTCTTGCAGAGAACCGTGCCACTGCTCATCGGTAAGGTTCCTTTCTTGGAATCTTGCATCTTGAACCGTTTCAACACCTTATCGATGTAAGTACTCTGACACAATCCTAGAAGACGCCTCGATCTATCTCTATAGATCTTTATTCCTAGAATATAGGCTGCTTCTCCTAGGTCCTTCATAGAAAACTGTGTTCCTAGCCAAGACTTAACGTCTTCCCAGGTAGGAACGTCATTCCCTATAAGGAGAATGTCATCCACGTACAGCACTAGAAAAACTATTGTGCTCCCATTGACCTTCTTGTAAACACACGGCTCGTCCTCGTTTTGTGAGAAACCAAACCTTTTGATTGTCTCATCAAAGCGGAGGTTCCAGCTCCTCGAAGCCTGCTTCAGTCCATAAATGGACCTCTGAAGCTTACACACCATCTTCGGGTTCCCTGGATCGACAAAACCTTCGGGTTGTGTCATGTACACATCCTCGGTCAAGTTCCCGTTAAGGAACGCGGTCTTGACATCCATTTGCCATATCGCATAGTCATAATATGCGGCTATGGCAAGTAGGATCCTGATGGACTTCAGCATAACTACGGGCGAAAAAGTCTCATCATAGTCAATACCATGAATCTGACGGAATCCTTTCGCCACAAGTCGTGCCTTATACGTGTGCACGTTGCCATCCATGTCGGTCTTCTTCTTGAAGATCCACTTGCATTCGATGGGTTTTATCCCTTCAGATGCATCAACCAGAGTCTATACTTGGTTGTCTGACATGGATTGCATCTCGGACTTCATAGCCTCGTGCCATTTCTCGGAGTCGGGACTCGCCATAGCCTCTGAGTATGTGGACGGTTCGTCATGTTCTAATAACATGAGTTCCTCATTCCCAGTCACGAGAAATCCATATCTCGTTGGCTCTTGGCGAATCCTGCCTGATCTCCGAGGTTCACTCGTCAAAGGTTGAGTCACAACCGGCAGTGAAACAGGTTGAACTTCTTCAACTTGTTCACTCGGCTCAGCGTCTACTTGCTGCTCTCGAACTT